>NC_057814.1:198286241-198586241 GCF_018294505.1 Triticum aestivum
GGCAGCGGCACGGCTGGACGCCGGGGAGGTGGGAGGCGGGGCCACGGCTGGTCGCCGGGGAGGTGGGAGGCGGCGGCACGGCTGGACGCCGGGGAGGTGGGAGGCGGGGCCACGGCTGGTCGCCGGGGAGGTGGGAGGCGGCGGCACGGCTGGTCATCGAGACGTTTTTTAGCAGACGCCGGGAGGTGGGATGCGTCTGCGAGGAGGTGGGCGCATGGGAGGATGGGCTCGGGGGGATTGCGCCCGACGGCCTTTTTCCAGGAAATTAGTTCGATCGCTCCTTATAGGGCCGAGGGGTAACAGAATAATATTCTGTTACTAGTAACAGAATAGTCCAGCCCTATATTAACAAAATAGTCCAGCCCTATATATATAGAGAGCCAGGTCTATTTTTTTAATATTAGCAGAATAATTATTCTGATAATACTTCCGCACTGCACGCTCAACGCAAGTGCACGTCATTGTTTGAACCAACTGTGCTGTAGTACTCACACGAGTGAACTTCGTGTCGGAAAAAACTGCACACAGTGTTTTTCCAGTACTGTTTTCGCTCTATTTTTTAACCGTTTATCGGAATGAGGCGTATAATATACCATTGGAAAGCTATTTATTAGGCGCAACTTCGCCATGTTGAACACTTTTCGAGATTCCTCTCGGTTTAAGAGCAGTTTCAAAAATGGTGCGGCGGACGACGAGTGGCAGCGAGCGTTTTTTTGTGAGTTTTTCTAAACCGCTCATCGGAATAAAGCAAATGATACGCCGTTGGAAAGATATCGTCGAGGAGCATCTTTTTCATATCTATTATTTTCTATAATTCGTTATGGTTTAAGAGCAGTTTCAAATTCAATAAATCGCGGAATTCTGTTTTTTTTTGAAATTTTTGCAATTTTCGGTACTGTTTTCGCTCTAGTTTTTGAACCGTTTGTCGAAACGAGGCGTGTATTATGTCGTTGGAAATCTATGGACAAGGCGCAACTTTCATATGTAGAAATGGTTTTGAGATTGCTTACAGTTTTAAGTTAATTTTGAAAATCATGCGGCGGACGACGAGTGGCAGCGGCCTTTTTCGCGAAATTTTTACAAACCGGTTGTCGAAATGATTCAAATGATATGCCCTTGGAAAGATATTAACGAGACGCAACTTTTTCATGTAGAACACTCTCTCTAATTTCTTACGGTTTAAGAGCAGTTTTAAATTTACCGAAAAGCGGACACTCTGTTTTTCGCGAGACCAAAATCATCGTGTGTACTTCATTGGACAGAAGAACGCTGTCGGGTGGTTGGTGCGACATATGCCAAGGGATGGCTTATCATTGTGGGAGCCAATAAAACGTCGCCGGTGCCCGGAAACGGGATGAGGCGAAGACATGCACGCCGGCGAATCTTACCCAGGTTCGGGGCTCTCCGAGGAGATAACACCCCTAGTCCTGCTCTGCGGGGTCTCCGCATGATCACTAGATCGATAAAGGGTAGCTACAATCGCTCCTAGAGCTGTTGAGATCAAGGGAGAAGAAGAACAAGGCTAGCCCTTGCTTCTCTCTATCTATGGTGTGTGTGCTATGCGTGGGTGTTAACCTAGAAGCCAACCCTTTGCATGGGTGCTCCGGGGGGTTTATATAGGCCTACCCCCCGGAGGTACAGTGGTAATCCGACTGGGAACTGGTCCCATCCGTCAGTGTCTACGCTCGCCGGCTTCTCCGCCGGCTGGTGGGTCCCGCCGGCTGCCGGCTACTTGGTCGACAGGACGGTCCCACCGCCTAGGGTTTTGTCGGCGGCTGCTTGCTGTAGCCGCGCCTCTGATGATGAGGGCTTCGACGAGGTGAGCGTGGCTACAGTGGGCCGCCTCGGGGGCTATCACTGTAGGCTCACCTTGTCTTGTCTCCTTAATGGGGCTCCTGCTTCGAGGAAGGGAGTAGCCGGCTTCTGGAGGCCGGCTATACTCTTGGCCGACTAGGAAAAGCCAGGCCGCCTTCACGCCTCTCTCTGGCTGAAGGGGCCCGCAGTCCTTGGGCCGTACAGGAGTGGGTCGTGGATGACGTCGAGGCTAGCGTGGCTACAGTGCCGAGCCGCACGGGAGACGTCCCTCCCGTACGGCCTCCTGTAGCCATGCCCGCCTCGGGCTTCGGGGGTCATGGGCCGCACTGTGGCCACACCCCGTCACGTCGCCGTTATGGAGGGGTGGTTGTGATCTTGGCCGGCTCCTAGGAGTCGGCGTCCTTCCTGGTCGGCTTCTTGGAGTCGGCCACCCCGTAGTCGTCCTGGGGAGGAGTCGGTGAGGCTGGGTCGCCTTCCGGGAGTCGGCTTTAGTGGTAGCCGGCCAGGGAAGGCGGCCCAAATGCTTGAAGTGCTTGAAGGCCCAAAGGCCTGATAAATTTTCCGAAGAGCCAGGGGTAGTCGGTATGGCTACCCGTAGCCAGTTACTCCGACAGTAGTCCCCGAAGCTGATTGGGCTTCGAGGTGGAGTGGGGTTCAAGAAGCTCGATCAGCTTCCTATCGTGACAAGCCGGCAGCTGGGAGCCGGCCTTGGTCAGGCGCGCCGCCTTAGTCGAATACTTCTGGAGTCGGGGGACGGGAACCCGCAGGCACGTGCACCGGGCCGCGGGCCGGCCTCGGGCCGTTGGCGTGCCACGTGGCCGGAAAGCCTGCCAGCCCACGCGCGTGACGGGACGTTGCCGCAGGGAGGGGGCCCGCCACGTCCGCGCCCCGGCCCAGGCGCAGATCTTTTGTATCCCGAAACCGCCCGCACGTTCCGTGCGGCAGTTTCGGCTCGCACTTATGCGTAATAAACGCGAGACGTGGGGGGAGTGGGCGCAGTTAATCCCACGTCTCCCCCCCACGTCCGGCCTCTTCGGCCGCGTGAGGCTATAAGTAGGGGGAGGTGGAGGGCGGCAGGCCCTCGCACGCTCCTCCTACTTCCACCGTCTCCTTGCCTTGCTCATTCTCGCGACAGCGCCTCGCCGCCGCGCTCTTCCTCCGCACGCTCCTCCGCCGCCGTGCTAGCTTCCGCTATGCCTCCCCACGTAGAGCAGCTTGGCGGGGATTGGGACGGCTCCATCGTCCATAACGACCACATCGACTTCCTCCACGACACCTGGCGTCTGCCCAGCGCGGACAAAGTGGAGGTTCGCCTCGCGCCGGAGAAGGAAATCAGGCCGGCGCCGCGGGAGGGCGAGCGGGTGGTCTTCCGCTCGCACTTCCTGCGCGGCTTCGGCCTGCCAGTGAGCGCCTTCTTCCGCTCCTGGCTGGAATTCTATCAGCTCCAGCCGCACCACCTCACCCCCAACGCGGTGGTGCTGCTGTCGGCCTTCGTCACCCTGTGCGAGGGCTATCTCGGCGTCCTCCCCACCCTTGAGCTCTGGGGGGAGTTCTTCCAGTCGAAGCTGGGCACGCGCAGTAAAGGCGTGCCGGCTCATACTGGCGCCTTCATCGCGTCGCGGAGATCGGGCGCCGACAACCCCTTCCCCGTCAGCACGCTGATCCAATCGGTGAAGAAGTGGCAGAAGTCGTACTTCTACGTGCGGAACATCGCTCCACGGGGCGACTACATGAACCTGCCGGCTTACGTAGCCGGCCCACCGGCGGGGAGGTTGCCCCAGTGGTCCTTCCGGGCGGTGACGCTGTCGCAGGCTGGAAACGCCGCCATCGCCCGACTGCGGGTGATGGTCCAGTCGGAGGGCCTAACGGGGCCCGATCTTCTGGCTGCGTTCGTCACGCGCCGGGTCCTTCCGCTCCAGAGCCGGCCTCATCTGATCTGTCAGATGAGCGGCCAGCTCGATCCGAGCCGGATGTGCACCAAGAAGATGCCGCAGCACGACGCCGCCGACATGGTGAATTACCTCGCAAACTGCTAACTTTTTGAAGACTGGCAATTCGGCAAGGAGCCATACAGCCGTGCCCATCCTCCGCCTACGGTACGCTTCCCTCGTTTCTTTTTCTCTCTCTCTCTCTCCCTCAGCCTTGTCGCTGAGTTCTTCTGGGCCGACTCTAACTCAGTCGGCTCGTTCTTTTGACAGGGTCCTCTGCTTCGGCCGGCCGGCGGGACAGACGTGGAGCACCGCTTCGTCCCCGATCGGACCGAGCACGACCAGGAAGACCCCGACCTGGGAGCGGTCCATATGGAGGATGCCGTCAAGCCGGCGGCGAAGCAGGCGGCTCCGGGTTCACCGCTACCTTCGACGACTGGCCGGACGAGGACGAAGCCGAAGCCGTCCCGCACCGCCAGCCGTCATCCGGACGCGGCGCGAGCTCCTCCGGCGCGCAGCCTGCTCGGGGTAGAGGCCAGAAACGTCGCGCCACCCAAGGCATGTTCGGCAGCCGGACGAAGAAGCCCAGGGGTGGGGCGGCAGCCACTAGACGCGAAGAGGCGGCCGCGAAGGCGGCTCGCTTCCGCAAAGTGGTGAAGCAGCCGCAGACTGTGTCGGCGTAAGTTCTCTCTTTTTATGTACTCTCTTTCTTTCTTTCCTTTGGTGGTTCTTGAATCTTCGTCTTCTTTTTCAACGGTCAGAGCTCCGCTGTCACTTGAGCGGGCGGCTGCCGGCTCCGTCGTCGAGTCGCCAGGGGGCTCTCGGAGCACCACCCGCCGCGTAGATCCCCGCACCGCCCTCCTGGAGGCGACGGAAAGGAACGTGCGGGAGGTGTGGGAGGAGCAGGAAGCGCGGGAGGCGGAGGCACGGAGGGCAGCCGCCGCCCAGGCAGCTCGGGAGGAGGAGGCGGCGAAAGCGCTCGCCGAGGCCGCAGCCAAGGCCCAGGCAGAGGCCGAGGCCGAGGCGGTGGCAGGGGAGGCTTTGATGGTCACCCCCCTGCGCACCATGGCGCCCGGGGACGTGGATCCCTCGCCAGGGGGAGCCAGCGGTTCCCAGCCGGGGCTGGGAGGAAGCGGCGACGACGTCATCATCTTGGGGGAGGCGCCGGGGCCGACTCCTCCGACTAGGGCGGCCCAAGGCGGCCAGCCTGAGCCTGCGCCCGCATAGTCGGCGGAGGGCGAGCCGGCCGCGGGAGCTGAGGTGGCGGTCCGGGTTCCGCCAAGCCGGCGTGCAGGGAAGGCCGCGTCGGAGCCGCAGAAGGCTGCGTCGGAGCCACAGCCGGCCGTGGGCTCCAGCTCGTCGGCCCGAGACGCGGAGGCGGCCAGCGCTACCTCGGGGTGGACGCCAGGCGGAGGAACAGCCGTGGTGAACGTCGCTGCACAAGACGTCCGGACCCGGCTCCAAAGCCAAGCCGCGGCGCTGAGGCAGTTCACCGACGAATTCCTCGCAACGCGGGCAACCATCCGGGTTAGCATTCCTATCTTGTTCTTTCTTGATCTTGATTTCTCTTCTTGATCTTGATTTCTCTCGTGGGGGCGCGTCAGCGCACCCACTGGGTGTAGTCCCCGAGTTCCGAGTCGGCTGCTGAGCAGGCGGCTTGGAACTTCTTGGAGATTTTGTCTTTGCTGCTTTTGTTCTCACTTCGGTCTTCTGTCCGTCTTGCAGGACTACCACAACCTCCGAGCGGCCGCCTTCAACTCCCAGGCTCGGGAGCTAACCCAGAAGACCGCCGATCTTACTGAGAGCCGAGGTATGTGACTTGATCTTTATCTCATGTGGGGGCGCGTCAGCGCACCCACTGGGTGTAGTCCCCGAGATTCGGGCCGACTGCTGAGCAGTCGGCTCGGATCTTCCTTGATGATTTCTCATTGTTCTTCTTCTTCTTCTATCTCTGTAGCGGCCAACGCCGGTCTGAGGGCACAGCTGGGGGAGTCCCAGACTGCTCTTCGTGCCAAGGACGCGGAGCTCGCCGCCTTGGCGTAGGAGCGCGACCGCCTGGTCAAGAAGCTGGCCGACCAGGAGGAAGGCCACAAGGCGGCGCTGAAGGCTGCGCAGGATCGCGAAGCTACCCTCCAGGCCGAGTTCGAGACGGAGGCGGCCGGCTGGGCAGAGGCCAGGCAGACTCTGGTCTCCGGCTATGGTCAGATTGAGGATCTGGTTGACGGTAAGTCGTCTACCCCTTCATCCTTTCTTGCCATCTGCTACTTTGACTTGCTTTTCTGATTTTGGTGTTCTTCTTTTCTTTTCTTCTTCGCGCAGAGTACTTCCCTGGCTATTCAACTGCCGCCAACCAGGCCATCGAAGCCCGTCGCCAGGCGAAAAGGCAAGCCGGCTTCGAAATCTCGCCCACCGCCGGCCGCTCGTTGGAGGAACAGCTCCTGGCGATCCAGGCTCGCATCCAGCCGGCTCACAGGCTGCTCCGCCGGCTTCAGCACGCGGGATCGCAGGTCTTGGCCGCCCTCTGGCCCGGCCAAGTGGTCCCTCGCACCCCCAGTCGGACCACCGACTGGCTGGAGGTGGCAGTCGGCCGCTTCGAGGCATGGAAGGTGGACGACAATGGAGTCGCCCAGCCGGAAGATTGGTTCGGGCTGGACCCGGCGTACGGCGAGGACTCGGCGGAGGAGATCGACTCCAGCGACGAGGGCGAAGAGGAGGAGGAGGAGGGTGAAGACGCCGAGCCGGCTGGCGGAGTAGCCGGCCAGCCTGACCGCGCCTCCAGCACTACGTCGCGTGCGGGTGCGTCTCCTGCCACGGGAGGTGGTCAAGCCGAGACCAGCTAGGCGGCCACTCCTTCAGCCGGCGAGGCCGCCTTCACCGACCAGCTCGGCCTTCCTGTCGCGCCTTAGTCTTCTTTCTTTTGTTTTCCTGTCTTGTTACTTTTGAACAATGTTTGGTTAAGTCTGCACAATTCCACCCACTGGGTGTATTCAAACTCAAGTCTGTTGCCAGCCTGCGGGCGGCTTTATGTATATAAGTTATGCAATCGGTCTTTCCTTGTACTTTCGCTTTTTGTCCTTCTGCTTTTTTCCTTTGCCGCCCTCCCTTGGTTGCCGCCTCCCCAGTCAAACAGTTGCTCTGCAATCTGTGGCCGGGGAGTGCCTGGCCGATTGGGGAGGGGGAAGTACTTTTAGCTTTGCCAGACTTAAGCTAAGTTTTTTAGGAAGCCGGCCAGCCGGCTGTTTTGACAGCCGGCAGGCATATTTAGAGGCCGTCTCTTTGCTATATAGGTTAGTTGTTCCTTAGCCGTTTTTCGTGTGGGCGTCCTTTCTGTCTTCTCTCTTGCTAGTCGGACAGTCGGTTCTTTGAGCTGCGACTTTCAACAAGAGAGGACTTGGGGGCCGGCGCACTACTTTGCTGACTTCGGGAAGAACTTTGAATATAGCTCAAGGCGGCCAGTCTCCGGGCCGACTAGTCGGACCCGGTGCCGGACAGGAATTCAAAATGTAATAATACATTCATGGATATGACGCTCGTCATTCATACATAAATAAAAGGCAGTCCCCGAGTACTGTTCGGGGGGCCTGTTGGTTTGTACTTAATACAAAAGGGGTAGCGTGATACATACTGCTTTTCAGCTGTAAAATCGTCTTAGGAGGTTTGCGTTCCATGGTCGCTCCGACTCCTTGCCGGAGTCGTCTCTTTTGCGTGCTCTTGGCTTTTGCGCGTCGATCAAGTAGTAGGAGTCGTTGCCGAGTGCCTTGCTGACGACGAAGGGGCCTTCCCAAGGGGCCGAGAGCTTGTGCTGGCCGGCTGTTCGCTGGATCAGCCGGAGCACAAGGTCGCCCTCTTGGAAGGATCTTGGCTTGACCTTGCGGTTGTAGTAGCGGCGCAGGCCTTGCTGGTAGATGGCGGACCGGCTGAGGGCTAACAGCCGGCCTTCTTCCAGTAGGTCGACGCCGTCTTCTCTTGCTTCTTTGGCTTCTTCCTCCGTGTACATGGTGATCCGAGGCGAGACGAACTCGATGTCTGTTGGGATGACAGCCTCGGCACCGTACACAAGGAAGAATGGAGTGAAGCCGGTTGACTTGTTGGGTGTAGTGCGCAGACTCCAGAGGACAGCCGGCAGCTCTTCGAGCCAGCAGCCGGCCGATCGCTCCAGTGGTACAACCAGTCGGGGCTTGATGCCGGAGAGGATAAGTCCATTTGCTCGCTCGACCTGGCCGTTTGACTGCGGGTGGGCAACGGACGCTAAGTCTAGTCGGATGCCCTGCATCGCGCAGAAACGTGCCAGTGCGCCTTTGGCGAAGTTCGTGCCGTTGTCGGTGATGATGCTGTGCGGCACACCGTACCGAGTAGTGATGTCGGTGATGAATGTCACGGCAGTCGGCCCGTTCAGCTTCTTAATTGGCTTGGCTTCAATCCACTTTGTGAACTTGTCCACCGCAACGAGTAGATGTGTCAAGCCACCGCGGGCTGTCTTGAAAGGGCCCACCATGTCCAGTCCCCAGACGGCAAAAGGCCAGGTGAGGGGAATGGTCTTGAGGGCAGAAGCCGGCAGGTGTTGTTTGGAACTGAAGACTTGACATCCTCTGCAGCTCTTGACTATTTCTTTAGCATCCTCCAAGGCAGTCGGCCAGAAGAAACCATGGCGGAAAGCCTTGGCCACGAGGGATCTTGAGGCAGCGTGATGGCCGCATTCGCCTTGGTGGATGTCTTTGAGGATTGCCACTCCTTTTTCTGGCTCGACGCAACGCTGGAAGACTCCAGTGACGCTGCGCTTCACGAGCTCCCTGTTGATTATTGTGTATGCTGCGGCTCGTCGTTGCACTAGTCTTGCTGCGATCTCATCAGCCGGCAGCTCTCTGCTGACTAGGAACTTGAGGATGGGCTGGGCCCATGAGGGAGCTGTGACTTCTTCTGCTGTTAATGTGGCCACCATGACTCGGGTGGGTGGGTTGGGTGTTGCATTGGAGTCGACCACCGCTTCTTGTGTCGTTGCAGTCCCCGGGCCGACTGCTGCAGTCCCCGGGCCGGGTTCTGAAGTCCCTGGGCCGGGTGCGACTACGTCAGTCCCCGGGGCAGTCGTCGAAGTCCCCGTGCCGCCTGCGGGATTTCTTGAGCCGGATCCGGCTGTTTCTGGCGCAGGCGGTACGAAGATGGAATCCGACTCTGGAGACGGCTTGATGGACGGCTTGAGGAGGCGCTGGAGGGAGACGCCAGTCGGTATGGCTTGTCGGGTGGAGCCGATCCGTGCTAGGGCATCTGCTTGGTCGTTGTCGGCCCTTGGCACGTGAAGGAACTCGCACCCTTCGAAGTATCCGCTCATCTGCTGGACGAGGAAACGGTAGCTCGCCATGTTCGCGTCCTTGGCGTCCCAGTCGCCAGATGATTGCTGGACCACCAAGTCTGAGTCGCCGTAGCACAGGATCCGGCGTATGCCGAGTTCTTTGGCTAGCCGGAGCCCATGTACGAGCGCCTCGTACTCGGCCACGTTGTTGGAGGCGGCGAAGTGGATCTGCAGCGTGTACTTGAGCTTGTCGCCTTTGGGAGAGGTGAGGACGATGCCGGCTCCCAAGCCGGTGCGCATCTTGGACCCGTCAAAGTGCATCCGCCAATGGGTAGAGTCGGGAGCCGGCGGTAAGTACTGGGTCTCGGCCCAGTCGACGAGGAAGTCGGCCAATGCTTGCGACTTGATGGCGGTGCGGGGTTGATAGAAAATCGTGTAGGGCGCCAAGGCAATGGCCCATTTGGCCACCCGGCCGGATGCATCCCGGCTGCCTATGATCTCGGCGAGCGGGGCAGTGCACACGACCGTGATGGGGTGCTCTTGGAAGTAGGGCTTCAATTTCTTGGCAGCGAAGTACACCCCATAGCACATCTTCTGGTAGTGCGGGTAGTTTTGCTTTGAGCTGGACAGTACTTCGCTGAGATAGTAGACCGGCCTCTGGACCAGCTGGGCTCGGCCTTCCTCCGGGCGCTGGACCACAACAACAGTGCTGACGACTCGGCTTGTCGCGGCGATGTAGAGGAGCATGGGCTCCTTCTCAGTCGGCGCAGCCAGGACAGGCGGAGTGGTCAACATTTTCTTCAACTCATGGAAGGCTTGGTCGGCTTGATCATTCCACTCAAAGTGAGTGGACTTCTTCATGAGTCGGTACAGGGGGAGAGCCTTCTCTCCTAGTCGGCTGATAAAACGGTTCAGGGAGGCTAAGCAGCCAGTGAACTTCTGCACATCTCGCAGCTTGGTGGGAATCTCCATCCTCTCGATGGCCTTGATCTTGACAGGGTTGCACTCAATGCCGCGTTCGGAGACCAGGAAGCCTAGCAGCTGGCCGGCTGGCACTCCGAACACGCACTTCTCGGGGTTGAGCTTGATCTGGAATCGGCGCAAGTTGGCAAATGTTTCCTTCAGGTCTTCCAGCAAGGTACCGCGCTTCTCTGTCTTCACCACAATGTCGTCTACGTAGACGTGGGCATTTCTGCCGAGTTGTTTCAAGAGACATTTCTGCATGCAACGCTGAAAAGTGGCACCGGCGTTTCTCAAGCCGAATGTCATTGTCAGGTAGCAGAAAGCTCCAAAGGGTGTGATGAAGGCAGTCTTCAGGCGGTCAGCCGGGTCCAACTTGATCTGATGATACCCTGAGTATGCATCCAAAAAACTTAACAGCTCGCATCCGGCTGTGGAGTCTATCACTTGGTCAATCCGTGGCAAAGCAAACGGATCCTTTGGGCAGGCCTTGTTCAAACTTGTGTAGTCTATACACATGCGCCACTTGTTATTCTTCTTCAAAACCAGAACTGGATTGGCAAGCCATTCTGGAAAGAACACTTCCATGATGAAGCCGGCTGCAAGGAGCCGGGCTATCTCTTCTCCCACGATTCTTCGCTTCTCTTCTGATAGTCGGCGGAGGGGTTGCTTGACCGGCTTCGCATCAGCTCGGACATGTAATTTGTGCTCGGCGAAATCCTTCGGGACACCCGGCATGTCCTTTGGGGACCATGCAAAGATGTCTCGATTCTCACGGAGGAAGTCGACGAGCTCGCCTTCCTATTTACTGTCCAAGTTCGCCCCAATCACGGCGAACCTCTCCGGGTGCTCCGGGTCTAGAGGTATCTTCTTCGTCTCTTTGGCAGGCTGGAAGGAGCCCTGCGCATCACAGTCCTTGGGGTTGGGGGACAAGGCCGGCTGCTTGCCGGCCATGGCCACAACCCGTTCCAACATCTTCTTCTCTTCTGCCACCACGAGGGACTCGGCCAGCCGGCTGCTGGCCATGGCACACTCGATGGACTTCTTGTAGTCGCCGGCTACCGTGATGATCCCCTTCGAGCTCGGCATCTTCATCTTCAGGTAGGCATAGTGGGGCACAGCCATGAACTTGGCCAAAGCAGGTCGGCCAAGCAGTGCATGATAGGGGCTCTCCAAATCCACCACCTCGAACCATATTGCTTCCCGGCGAAAGTGATCTTTGTCTCCGAAGAGAACATCCATCTTGATCTTGCCGATTGGAGAGCAAGATAGGCCGGGTACGATACCATGGAAGACGGTGCGGCTCGGCATGAGCTGCTTCGCTTTGATGTTCAGCTTGTCCATGGTATCGCGGTACAGTATGTTGATACTGCTTCCGCCGTCTATCAGGACGCGGGAAAATCTGGCAGCTCGCCTCTCCGTCGCAAGGGTGACGTCCAAGACCATAGCATAGGAGCCAGGCGAAGGCATCACCTCTGGGTGGTCGGCCTGGCTCCAGCTGATGGGCTTTTCCGACCAGTGCATGAACTCGGCGGTGCTAGAGGCGACTGCGTTTACTTCTTGGTGCTGCCGGCGTCGGCTGCGCTTGTCGTCGACTTGACTTGTGAAGACGACGTAGGCGTCGTGCGCTTCGGGGAACTCGTCTTGGATGGCGCCGACTGCCGGCCGGGCCGCCGGCTGCTGGGGAGCTGGAGGCGGCGGGCCGGGAGGCGGAGGCGGCACCATCCCTTCGCCCTTGGTGATGCGGGTGAGCCAGTGGCATTTCCGTGTTGTATGGTTGGACGGCTTCGCGCCGCTGTGGAACTTGCAGGGAGCATCGAGTGCTTGTTCGTAGGAGAAAGACGGCTGCCAGGCGGCCGGCCACCCTTCTTCTTGGGAGCGGGCCGCTCTTCGGGCTGCTCGTCTTCAATGGTGGCCACCTGCCGACTGGAGGAAGTCGGCATGGGGCCCTTGCGCTTGTGGTCGTTCTGGTAGGGGCGCCGGTTAGGGTCGCCAGCCGGCGTCTTGGGAGCCGGAGCAACTACTTTCCCCGAGGCGTCCACTCGGAGCTCGGTCTTCATGGAGGAGTCGGCAGTGGCGTACTTGTCGGCGATGATCAGCAACTCGTCGAGGGTAGCCGGCTCGTCGCAGAGGAGTCGGTGCTTGAGGAGGGTGCCCTCTCGGCACCCGGCAGTGAAGTACTCGATGGCCTGGACCTCGTGCACTCCCTCGCAGGAGTTGCGGAGCTCGGCCCATCGCGTGAGGTAGTCGCGGGTCGACTCGTTGGGCCCCTGGACGCAGAGGGAGAGCTGGCGAGGCTTGGGAGGCCGCTTGTAGGTGCTGGTGAAGTTGCGGACGAAAACTTCGGTGAAGTCCAGCCAACTGTTGATGCTGTAGGGCTTGAGGCTGTTGAGCCATGTGCGCGCCGTGCCTTGCAGCATCAAGGGGACGTACTTCACGGCGACGCGCCGATTGCCGTTGGCGATGCTGACGGCTGTGGAGTAGTCGATGAGCCAATCTTCCGGCTTCACCGAGCCGTTGTACTTGGGCGTGTCTCTGGGGAGCGAGAACCCTTTGGGGAAGGGCTCGTCGCGGATGCGGGGGCCAAAGCATGGCGGGCCGACATCGTCTTCTTCTTCTAGCGCCAAGGATCGAGCAAGGCGGTCGATCCTGTGGCGGGCGTCGTTTTCGCCGACTCCTTCTCGGCGGCCGAGTCGGTCGCCAAGAGTCGGATGGGTGACAGGCGGTGGAGTGAGGCGTCTTTCTCTTCGAGGCGGGGGAGGAGGCAGGTTTCCCTGGTGCTCTACAGCTCGAGGGCGGCCATCCGCGTCGCGCTCGATGGTAATGCGAGTCCGGCTGCGGCTGGCAGCCGGCTCCTTGTCTTTCTTCTGGCGCGCGCCGCTCGCAGTCGGCGAGCGGGACGTCGCGGCGTGCTCCCGGCGCGGGGGATGGCTATCAGCTCGGGCGCCGGCTTCGTGCCGTTCTGCAGCCGCGTCGATCAGCTGCTGGATCCGTCTTGTCATGTAGGGGAGCTCATCGGCTCCCAGCCCATTGAGCTCCTCTGCAGCCGCCTGAGCGGCTCGCAGATTCTCGAGCGGGGTGGCGTAGACGGGGCGATCTGCGCCCAGCATGCTGGCAACGGCTGCGCCGCGCTTCTGGACGAAGCCGGCTCGGCTCGGGCCGCTAGGCGGCGGCGTCCCGAAGGCGGCGCGGTCGACTTCGCGCTGGTGGGCCTCGGTGAGGCGTCTCATCGAGGCTATCTTCTTGCCCTCCGCGATGAGGGCAAGGCGGCGTGCCTCCAGGGTCTCGGCGTCGGCGTCGGCCGGGATGGGGACGGAGAGGTCGTGCATCGCCGCTTGCTGAGCGTCGCGGGCGTTCTCGCCCGAGTTGGAGACGTGGCTGATGACCAGCACTTCGGTGACAGCGCTGCTGCCGCTGTCAGCTCGAGGGAGGGGGTCGTCGAAGACCACCACGTCGGAGGGGTAGGCGTCGAGCGACGCGGTGTCGGAGTCGATGAGCATCGGGTCGGTGGAGCCGACCGACTCCATGTCCGCAGCGGGCTCGCTGGAGACGTGAAGTTGGTCGAGGAGGCTGACGAGGCGGCTCTCGGGGTAGTCGGTGCCTGCGTCGGACGCAGGCTCGTCGGAGATGCGAGTCTCGCCGAGCAGATCGGCGAGGCGGCTCGCTGCGCAGGCGTCGTCGACGCCTTGCAGCGCGTCGAGGCAAACGCCATCGGGCGCAGCAGGCTGGCTGCGCTCGCGGGGGAGGAAGAGGGTTCCCGTCCAGAACAGGTCTCCGGACGACGGTGCACCTGGCCCCACGGTGGGCGCCAAATGTCGGGTGGTTGGTGCGACATATGCCAAGGGATGGCTTATCATTGTGGGAGCCAATAAAACGTCGCCGGTGCCCGGAAACGGGATGAGGCGAAGACATGCACGCCGGCGAATCTTACCCAGGTTCGGGGCTCTCCGAGGAGATAACACCCCTAGTCCTGCTCTGCGGGGTCTCCGCATGATCACTAGATCGATAAAGGGTAGCTACAATCGCTCCTAGAGCTGTTGAGATCAAGGGAGAAGAAGAACAAGGCTAGCTCTTGCTTCTCTCTATCTATGGTGTGTGTGCTATGCGTGGGTGCATAACCTAGAAGCCAACCCTTTGCATGGGTGCTCCGGGGGGTTTATATAGGCCTACCCCCGGGGGTACAATGGTAATCCGACTGGGAACTGGTCCCAGCCGTCAGTGTCTACGCTCGCCGGCTTCTCCGCCGGCTGCTGGGTCCCGCCGGCTGCCGGCTACTTGGTCGACAGGCCGGTCCCACCGCCTAGGGTCTTGTCGGCGGCTTCTTACTGTAGCCGCACCTCTGATGATGAGGGCTTTGTCGAGGTGAGCGTGGCTACAGTGGTCCGCCTCGGGGGCTATCACTGTAGCCTCACCTCGTCTTGTCTCCTTAATGGGGCTCCTGCTTCGAGGAAGGGAGTAGCCGGCTTCTGGAGGCCGGCTATACTCTTGGCCGACTACGAAAAGCCGGGCCGCCTTCACGCCTCTCTCTGGCTAAAGGGGCCCGCAGTCCTTGGGCCGTACAGGAGTGGGTCGTGGATGACGTCGAGGCTAGCGTGGCTACAGTGCCGAGCCGCACGGGAGACGTCCCTCCCGTACGGCCTCCTGTAGCCATGCCCGCCTCGGGCTTCGGGGGTCATGGGCCGCACTGTGGCCACACCCCGTCACGTCGCCGTTATGGAGGGGTGGTTGTGATCTTGGCCGGCTCCTAGGAGTCGGCGTCCTTCCTGGTCGGCTTCTTGGAGTCGGCCACCCCGTAGTCGTCCTGGGGAGGAGTCGGTGAGGCTGGGTCGCCTTCCGGGAGTCGGCTTTAGTGGTAGCCGGCCAGGGAAGGCGGCCCAAATGCTTGAAGTGCTTGAAGGCCCAAAGGCCTGATAAATTTTCCGAAGAGCCAGGGGTAGTCGGTATGGCTACCCGTAGCCATTTACTCCGACAAACGCACTGTTTCAAACGGAAAACCGCACTGCAGCAGGCAGTGAAGTGAACTTTATGATTTCTTTTTGTCGGACATAAACTTTCTCGCAAAAGTTTTTGTTGTCTTTTTTCAACTTTTTTTTGAACGAGAGTGGACCGCAACACTCCCGAAAATGAACCGCAACACTATCAAAAGTGAACCTCATGAGTTTTTGTTGTATTTTTTTCATACTTATTATTTTTTACGCGCGTTGACCAAGCGAGTGGACCTTTCATCGGGCAGAAGAACGCACTGGTTCAACCGGAAAACCGCACTGCAGCAGGCAGTCAAGTGAACTTCATAATTTTTTTTGTCGGACATAAACTTTCTCGTAAAAGTTTTTGTTGTCTTTTTTCAACTTTTTTTTGAACGAGAGTGGACCGCAACACTCCCGAAAATGAACCGGACCACTATCAAAAGTGAACCTCATGAGTTTTTGTTGTATTTTTTTCATACTTATTAACTTTTTACGCGCGTTGACCAAGCGAGTGGACCTTTCATCGGACAGAAGAACGCACTGCTTCAAACGGAAAACCGCACTGCAGCATGCAATCAAGTGAACTTCATGATTTCTTTTTGTCGGACATAAACTTTCTCGCAAAAGTTTTTGTTGTCTTTTTTCCAACTTTGTTTATGAACGAGAGTGGACCGCAGAGATGAGACAAGTGAACCACGACAAATATCGTAGTGGACCGCATTATTTTTAAGTTGTTTTGCTATTTTTTCCGCACTTCCACATGTGCGCAAGTGAACAGCTTCACTCCCAAAAGCGAACCACATCCGAGGACCAAACAGACTGCAGACGTTGATGTAGCCAACTGATAATTGAAACACGGAACAATTTTTGCACTTCATACATAGGGATAATGGAACATATTCCTTTTACACAAACTGAGTGCACTTCAAAAAAATCTCCAAAAAATGCAAAACATGGATGGAGTGGACTGCGTCGCCCAACTTTATCATAAAAAAAATGTACTCCACGCCCATGCCCCAAGGAGAAACACCGCCGCACTGCACCACCTCAAAATACAAACAAAAGTCAAGTGGTGGACTGCACGCCCGTGCTGCCTGAACCACGAGACACTCGCCGACGAGCTGCATATCTTCGACGAAGAAGAATTCACTGACGCCCATACTACAAGGTGGCGTGGAGTCGAGGAGTACTCGAGGAGGGCACACACCCACTCCACTGCACGCTGGAGTCGCGGTGCACTGCATCACCATGGTCGTGCTGCTTGAGTGGCGGAGTATCAGCCGAGCAAACTGCAAACAACATTTACACTAAACCGCATATGAAAATCACAAAAGGTCGTCGCTGAAGCAGTGCACTCAGCAGGTGCGTGTAGCCATCATCGACTCCCCACGCAGTACACTTCTGCACTGTGAGTCGAACATCAACGGGATTCGTCAGTAGCAACTGCTTCTTCACCTGAATGGGTTGACAAAAGCTACTCCCATGGGCGCTGGAGTCGATGATGGACCATTGTGGACGGCCGCGCACTGCAGCGGCGCGAGGTGGGCACTGCACGCGATGCAGAGGAGGACAGAAAAGGGTTGACCCGGAGGAAGCTGGGCGCCGGATCTCATCCGCGCTGAGAAGGGAGAGGATGTGGAGGAAAGTGGAGGAGAGAGATTGAGCTCCGCTGCCGCTAAAAGTCGTGGGAAAGAAGGGCCAGGCGAGATCTCACCGTCATGGGGTGGGGAGGGACCGCCCTGGGATCTGCAGTGGAAGGCAGCCACCACCGCATCGACCTGGCCTCCCTCCACTTGATTCCCGCCGGGGCGGTGTCGAACCGGGGTTAGGGGAGGTTTGGCCGGCGCCGCCGGCCGGGCTGATCTCCAGGAGGAGCACGACCCCGCATCGCCGCACCATGGACGGCCGCCGCAACAACACGGCAATGGAACCGCAACACTATCTACATGTTGCTGGGGACCAGCCAAACTGCACGGCAATGGCCACTGTGAAAGGGATGTGGAGAGGGAGTCCTGCACTGCACTGCAGTGTGGACCACATCGAGGCGGCTGGGAGCTTCTCAGGAGCACTACCCAAACTGCACGTCAGTGCCATCGGCGGGACGCCGGACAACAAAAAAGCAGTGAAAAATCACGAATAAAAAATGAAAATCGGGGAGCCGTGGGTGAAGAGCTTGATCCCCATGGGAAAGTGCTCGCCGGAGCTCTGTTGGGCTGGCCACGCAAGGCAGGTGATGGTCGTCGTTGAGCCGCGACCAACACCCACACCCAACACGCTGCATCACCAGCCCGAACCCCGGTACTGCCTCCTACCGCCGCCGACCACAAATCCTCTGCATCCCCTCCCTAACCTCCCTCCCCCGCCGTGGGGCACAGCACCAGCAGGAGACAAACGCCAGCCGCCATGGACGCCATCGTCGACCACCCAGATCGGGGAATCATGGCGGCGCTGTCCTCCCGAAATCGCGGTACATCAGGGGAGGTGGTGATGAATCGAGGGAGTGGAGGAAGGGGAGAAAGGCCCAGGGCGGCGTGGGGGGACTGGGGATGGCCGCGATCCGGCGGTCGAGTTACCCAGGGTGGCGCGGGGAGCCGGGGGATGGCCGAGATCCGGCATTGTGTGGTAGCAAGGGCGACGGTGAGACGGGGGTAGGCACCGGCGACAGGATCAGAGGGGCCGCCCACCGGAGGAAGGTGGGGGTGGCCCCTAGCGACCCGTCGGGAGGTAGGAGGTGGAGAGGCTTGGCCGAGGAGGAAGGAGGTGGGAGGAGGCCGCGGAGGAGGAGAAAGGTGGGAGGAGGGGTATTTTACGGTGGGGTGGGTTGACTTTGTTTTTTTTCGTGTGTGTGGGTTGGGTGGCTCGATGCGGGAAGAAGTGTTAGCAGAATAAGAAACTGTTATGAGGATAAGACTCTTAAGGGCGTTATCCCACATACCACCCGGTGGTAGTTACCCCACATGTCTCGTATATTATCTTATGGTACTATATATAGTACTTTATCATTCTAAATATGTTTATATACTATATATAAGATAATTCAAAGTGGGTAACATGAAAAAATTGCAAGTTGACCCATGGGTTTTATTATATTTGTGAAATACGTATATATTTGGGAGCATACTGAAAATACGATGCATACTACCTAAAAAGGACTATATATACTATCTAAACATTCTTATATACTACATACTACGCGTACATACTCTCCGATTTGGTAAATACTACATAAAACATACAAATCGACATCAGTATGGGACACCTAAGTGCCCAGGCTCCTTGCCTTTCCACCGTTTGATTGCATTTAGATGCGTATTATTGTGATAGGTATAGAAGGTAACGGGTCAACCCATTATTAATTGCCAATTCTGAAACAGTTCAGTATGGAAACAATTATGATGTATATCATAAATAAATGTGATTAAGCACGCAATGCATGGTAGCATATCTTTAGAAGGAAAAATACTACACATTAGATATATTACGAATTAGGTATATATGAATTCATCTGTTTAGTATGTACCCGTTAAATGTTTATATGTATATACATAGAATATTTTGTACGTACACATTAGATTTTTGTCTATGTATATACCCAGAATATTCAGTGCGTATAAATTAGATCAGGTATGTACGGATTCATTTATTTATTACACACCCATTAGATATTTTTTAGTACATATATACCCAGAATAGTTAATATATTAGATACATATGAATTAACTTACTTAGTACGTATTGATTAGATTTTTGTGTATGTATATACCCTAGAGTACTCAATATATTTTTCTTGTATGTGCATACTCATCGTATTTACATACCTTGGCATTAAATTTATGAGTATATACATCAATACAATAAATACATAGGATCATGTGTGGGTATATGTAACAAACATTCCTTAAACTAAAAGTAATCGCCAGTGGGTATCGGCATGCATCATATATTCCTACAAGTAAAAAATTTAATTAGGATCACATTTTATATTATTTGGTCACCTTAATTTGTATAGAAATATTAGCGGGTTAAAAAGTCCGACCCGGTCTTAATTTTTTTAAATACTACCTTGAAAAGTAAAACTTTAGAAAAATGCATAAAAACATCCTTATTATACATACAAACCTTTGGGACCTTTTGTATTATTTATCATATCTGATACCTTAAGAAATAGGATTGTATATACCTACCATTTTTGCTTCAAAAAGAAATCATACTACGAAACCAGTAGTGTATTATCTTTTTTGGAAAGCAATTATTGACCATTGATGCTTGTAGTGCATGCAAACAAAATTTGGAAAGCCATGCACTATAAATATGACTTGCTATATTCGGACTTAGGTGCCCAGGCACCTAGGTGCCCCACACATTTTACCTATATATAGGAAAAAGCCGAGCCAGTCCTCAGCCCATTCGCATATGGTTCCAGCCCATGAGAGGTTCCACACCGCGCACAGTTCCTAGCCCACGAGAAATGCCTCACTTTTTTCCCGTCAATCCTTGTTGGCCGCATATACTCCTCCTGTGTGGGCAAACAGCATCATAGCAGTCACGAATCCCCACCACTACTCTCTCCTCTCCTGATGGAGACGACGCCCCTCTTCTCTCTGTGTGGTCTTTGTTCCCGTCGAGGCCTCACTTGGAGAAGCTGCTCCAATCGGCTGGATGTGGAGAGGGAACTGAAGTACGCGAGCGCCTCGACCTCGAGGTCGACAGCCCGCGACAACATGTGTTGGCATTCGTCCTTGATCCGCCATCACGACCTGGACGGCGTTGGAAGCCCCGGCCGATGAGCTACAGCGTGGCTGGCGCCACCCACACTGCTTGGCCTCCGCCTCCACATCGCCATCGAACATCATCTCCTGTTCCTCCCCACCTCCATCCCGCGTGGACGCGGACGCTGTTCACCACATCACCATCCTCTCCGGTGAGTTCAGCGGGATATGAGCACCGCCACTTCTCTTTCCTTGGCCGAATCTGAGTGCTGTCATCGCCATTGATGCTGCGGAATCTAAGTGTTGACTCCTTTATGCAGGTCGGAGATGCGGCTGGACTATGATCCTTCGGTGGTGGACGACTGCAGTTGTGATTGCCTTCTTTACTTCCTCTTCTTATGTATCAGTTGCGATGTTCTTCCCTTTTTGTCTTGTAAGCAGAGTTGTTGGCTTGTTGCTGCATGTTTCTGAAGGAGATCCTTTTCCTTCTGTTGTTGTTGTGCGTCCACCCATGTTGTGGATCATTCCAGGTTTGTTCTTTCCCTTCGCTATCTTCGTTTGCAGTTGGATTTCTTCCTTGCTCCTTTTATCTGATTTTTTTGCGAGGTCCTTTTATCTGAACTTTGTGATGGTTTTTCTTCCAGGCGATTCCTTTTGAACTAGATCCAGGGGGAGACCCCCTACCATTTTTCATTTCATAAAAACAATAGCGTGCCTCGCTCGGGTGAGCAACAACACTTTAGAACGCAGCTTCGGTGCCTTAAGGACATGCATCTACCACTGTTTACTGATCTGCACAGCCGAAAGGACATGCATCGTTGTCCAGGATTTGTTGTTGCAGCAGAACAGAATGAACTTGGAGACAGCTGACCCTTTGCTGCAGTGGTGCACAGGTAAACCTCCTCGGCCCCCATCTATTTCTCTAAATCAATGGGCACTTGTTAAATTGTGTGGTGTATGTGTATGAGCAGGACTTTGTGTTCAACGTTGTTAATGCTTTGCACTTGTATTAGCAGCACTTTTTTTCTAACTGGTTTGTTACTTTTGTCTGACATGGATGATTAGCAGTACTACCCCGGAAAGGATTCGAGGATGCCACATAGTACAAAAGTAATGAATTAAGAGCTGAATCTGACGAGGAAGATTCAATATCAGAAGAAAAGTAGTGTGAAGCGGAAGACAAGACTGAAAAATAAAGCAGGCTTTGACTGATGCAAGCCAAATTCAACCATGACCTGTTTTACTCAATTCCTTCTGCTGGCAGAAAGCCCAGGATGGGAGTTCTATTGAGTTTCTTTTTCTTGAGCTTGTTGTTTAGGCCAACTCCAAAACGCAACCCAAAACGAATGTCCGCTTTGTCCGTTTGGGGTAGGAAAACGGGCACGGCCGTCCATTTGTCGGTCATGCACCCATCGGTTCGCCCAACGGGCACGGCTCACCTCAAAACGTCCGTGTGTTTTGGACTTGTATTTGTGCAAAAAAAAAAAACGCCAAATAGACTTGCAAATAGTACGAACTCATAAATATAAACATTAAAAGGCCAGAGGCTGCAGTACCCAAGTTCACCATAGTTCATAATTAAACTAAAACTTCAAAAAAGACATACAAAACATGATAAAAATGGCCGCCGTCGTCGCTAGTGAGGCCACCGTCGTCTCCAGAAGCCGCCCTTCTACTCGTCGTCGTTAGTGAGGTCGACGTACGGAGGTGGCTGCCAAAGGTGGGTTGGCGGCCCCTGCCAGACCGGAGGTGCCAACGGCGCCTGCACCACCTCCTCCCGTGGCTCCTGCTCCAGCGACCGCGTGGTGTGGCTGACCATGTGCAGACTCCCACCGAGTCGGCCATTTCCGCCGTGGTGCAGGACCAGCTCCACCGCTGGCCCACGAGGCGAGGGTTCCACGCGCCGATGGGCCACCTCCTGCACCTCCTCCTTGATGGCGACGTCCAACTCCGGGATGGCCACGTCGCCGGCCGCCGAGAGGGCCATGGCGGTTTCCAGGCCGTCCCATTGCCGCTCGTCGTGCGTGTTCATGGAGTCCTCCACGACACGCCGCATAAGCCTGGCGTCCTCCTCGTCGGTCATGGGTGGCGGCGGTGGAGGGGACGGAGATGGCGACGGCGAGATGCCGCGCACACGCCTACGACCACGCGCTTGGGGCGGGCTGTCTGCACGAGCCCGCGGGCTACGAGGACGACCAGCAAAGAAGGACCACCGCCGCAGGTCGTGCTCGTCGCGGAACCACGCGTCCCACAGCGGCGAGTCAATGGCGTACCTTGCGTCCTGGAGGAGATCCGGTGGCAGGCGGGCGCAGCGACGGCTGATCTTAATGTAAAACTTAGGTTCTTGTGCAACGACCAACTTATAGAGAAGGCTCTCGTGCGCAAAAAATGGGTGCCCTCGAGTGGATATGCACGGTTCCGACAATGTAAAATGGAGGTTCTTGTGCAACAGCCAACTTATATAGAAGGCTCCCATGCATCAAAAAAGGGTCCCTCATGTGGGTATGCATGGTTCCGACAATGCTCTGCCCGCCTTTCAGATCGCGCCACCGGTGGCCGGTGAGCGCAACAGGAAGTACGTCCACGTCGATGTCTGCCGCCGGTACTGGGAGACGTCCACGCCGCTCCCGTGGGGAGATGTCCATTTGCCAAACAACTGGCATCTCTCCGCAGACCGCGTGCCAATCCCAGCGGTGCCAGTGAGCGGCCGCGCCCGCCATGAAGAGTAATACCATGTCATTTTTCAAGTCGATTTCATAAACCATTCACAATGTGTCATCGCATTGTTAGATTACATATATCCACCACACCTTTCTTTGCATTGGACATTGGCGGGTGTTGCACCCACCGACACCATTTGACCCCTGTGTAAGGTTTTATAGTGCGTACGTTAAATTGAATGTTAAAGGACTAGAGAGGATGGAACTATAGATAACTAGATAAATCACCATCGCAACGCTTACACAAGAACCTCCGTACTTCATTGCCGGAACCATGCATACCCACCCGAGGGCGCCCTTTTTTTGTGCACGAGAGCCTTCTCTATAAGTTGGTTGTTACATAAGAACCTTCGTTTTACATTGTCGAAACCGTGCATATCCACCCGAGGGCACCCTTTTTTTGTGCACGAGCACATTCACTATAAGGTGGCCGTTCACGCCCCATATAAGTTTTTTTAGAGATGCATGCACACTAAATCAGATGTTAAAGGACTAGAGAGAGAGAGCAGGAAAAACGCCGGGGGGTGGGGGTAGATTTCATATAACACCGCACCCCCTCCCTCTCTCTCTTCTTTGTGTGTGTCTAGGTACTGATGCTTTCGACATGGTCACCACCCTCGCCGAGCCGGTCCGTCTGAATATCCACGTGTCGGCCGCAGAAGCACAACTACCCTACACGGTCGTAGTCAATGCGTACACCTACCTTGGGTCGCATGGCAACGTATGGAAGCCTCGAAGTCCATGTCTTTTCTAAATGCAATTGTGCAGGGGGCCCGGCCTCATCAACTTGTCCTCCCACTCCCGTCCACTCCCGTCCACATCTGGCCACCCTCGCTCCCTCGCCGGCGACAAAAAACCCTAACTAGCACGCGCGTCCGCCATGGGGTTCTTCGACAACAAGGGCAAATGCAAGTTCAACGCCAGCGCAGACTCATTCCGCGCGCAATCGTCGCTGCTGGACAACTTAACATTGGTGCCGTGAGCGGGGAGGGCTCGCCGGCCACGGGACCGGCTCTACATGCCGGTGCACCATGCGCAGTACCATTGGCAGTACCGTGTGCCACTGTCGTGGCCCAATGTCAACCTCCCCCATCGCTGGCACGTCGGCCCCCACCGCATCGCCTTCCTGTGGGCTGCGCCGCCCTCGAACTTCGTCGACCTCACGGGCTCTAAGGACGATGGCGAGGCCTAGGGCAGCGTGCTGAGCGGCTAGGATGCGCATGTTTTTTTAGTTTATATTTAATTATGTCTAAGTGAATTTTGGCCGGCGGTTGACCGACTGTTTTATGTTTAATTTGTGTGCATGTGTTGAACTTTTTTTTAATTCCAAACGGGAAATGCTTCTATCCCCGTTGCATGCACCGGCAGACTCAGACGAAAAGCGCACACATCCATTCGACCCAAAGGGACAAAAAGAAAAAAAAATCCACGTCCGCATATGTTAAGAGTTGGCCGGCTGAAGTTGACCTTGGTTATTCTGCGTCTTGTTCGTATGTGGCTGTCCTTGTCTTGGCAATGCTGCGTAGCACATGACACCTTTATACATCTGTGGCAAAAGCAGTGCACTCGTTATCTTGTTTTCTTTTCAGCACCCACGGTTGTGCATGTCAGTGGACCATAGCATTATCACTGGCTTGCATGTGTATCTTGTAAGGCAAATCTATTCATGGAGACAGTTGAATAATTTGTGATGTAAATGCGAGAATTACAATGAATAAAAGGAGAATGGAAGAGCAGAAAATTTGCATCTTGTTCGCAGCACAAAACCACCGTCTCCATTGTTGCATGCTTGTTTTCTTCCCTCTCAGACGGCAGCGGCGCTACCCTGTAGTTTCTCGAAGGGCCACAGGCCGATCTTTTATTAGATAGAAAAGGGAGAATACAGCAAGGCTAAACAGTCTAGGCGATCTAGAACTGTCAGCCATCAGGGTTTAACTCTGAATACACACTGAATAAACAGAGACAAAGCCCAGCCACAAGAGGCAAGCAGAGAACACCAAAGAGGAAGAAAAACAAGTCAGCAGAGATCGCCAACGCAGCCGGCAGCCCTCCAAGTTGCAATATCTTCTCTGATTAGTTCCAGCACCCTCTCCACGTTGCTAGCCACGCTCAAAGATCCGAGCATTCCGTTCTTTCCAAATCCTCCAGTGTAGCAGGATTGCGATAGTGTCCAAATTACGTCGTTCCATCTTAGGGACTTCCTTCCTCGTATTCAGCCACCAGTCCTCCGTAGTACCAAAGCTACCATCTGGAGTTTGAAAGGCTGCCCTCGTCCAATCCCTGAATTTTATCCAAACCTGCTGAGAGAAACAGCAGTGCACAAACAGATGTGTGCAATCTTCGTGTGCCGAGAGGCATAGCGGGCAAGATCCATTAGAAGGCCAACCCATGCGTTCCAGATTATCCGTTGTTAAACACCTACGGTGGACGACAAGCCACATAAAAAATTTGCGTCTTGGTGGTGCTTTGGATTTCCAAATCGGCCCATGGCATGCAGAGCGCACATTCGCTGCAAAGAACAAACCATACGCACTACTAACAGAGAATTTGTGATCTCCAGTCCACTTCCAATCCAGTCTATCTGTAGCTTCCACCGACAATGAAGTACTTCGCGCAATGTCCCAAATTTTAAGATATTGAGCCATAGCCTGTACCGAAATGCCTCCAGAGATATCCCTAATCCAATTGCTGTTGCACAGAGCGTCCTTGACAGATTTTTCCGAGTCTTTCACAAAAGAGAATAAGGCAGGAGCCACATCCTGTATGCAGTTCCCTCCTGGCAGCCACTTGTCCGTCCAGAATTTAGCCCTCTTGCCGTCCCCCAAGTGGATAGAAGTGGCCGCCTTAAAGATGTAAGAGACCTCCTTTTCCAGATCCTCCGGCAGTAGATTCCATGGCCTCTCCTCATCCTCCCACCTTAAACAAGGCCAACAGCAGCGGAGGGCATAGCCAAAGCACTTGAGGTTCAAAACGCCCAAACCCCCACACTCCTTGGGCATGCACACCCTCGACCATGGTAGGAGACAATGGCCGCCATTGATATCACTATCACCCTTCCATAAAAATCCGCGACACCTCCTGTTAATAATTTTCAGCGCCCATGCCGGCAACGGCAGAACTGACATGAAGTGGATTGGTAGAGCCATGAGTACCGATTGGGTGAGTGTCAAGCGACCGGCAGGGGCCATTAGCTTGGGTTTCCATCCCTTCATCTTGTTGGAGAACTTGTCGATGAGTGGCAAAATGTCCTGACGCCTCAATCTGTATATTGATAGTGGCAGCCCAAGATACTGAAGTGGAAACGGCCTCAACCGACAGGCAAAGTGTCGAGACACACTAGCAGAAATGGAGTCGTCACCCCTGATACACGTGACAGTGCTCTTTTGCAGATTGATGTGAAGCCCAGACACTTCTCCAAACAGCTTCAGGATGGCTGAGATCACCCCCATATCTGTCGAGTAAGGTTTGAAAAATAGAACTGCATCATCTGCAAAGAAGGAAGCCCTCGGAATGTTGGGGGTGAGACCTAAGTCCGATAACATGTTGTTATGGTCTGCCCACTGCAGCATTGCTTGCAAAGTGTCCATGGCAAGAATGAAGAGCGCCGGGGACAGCGGGTCCCCCTGTCTCACACCTTGGCCAAGTGAGAATGGCTCACAAGTCTCACCGTTGACCAACACAGAAGACGACGCACTGCGCAAAAGACCACAGACCCAAGAGCACCAACGCCGACCAAAGCCTCTCCTTATCAATATCTGAATGATGAACTCCCAGGACAAGGTATCAAAGGCTTTGGAAATATCAATCTTCATAAGAACTGCAGGCGATTTCTTCCGATGCAGAATTCTGGCAGCATTGCGGACGAATTTGAAGTTCTCATGAATACTTCTGTGGCTGATGAAAGCACTCTGAACTTGCGAAATAAGGGCTGGCAGTAAAGGGGCAAGGCGTACGGCTAGAACTTTAGCAAAGATTTTTGCATCTCCATGGATTAAGTTAATCGGCCTGAAATCAGCCACTTGCACCGAACAGTCCTTCTTGGGCAACAAAGTAATTATCGAGGAATTGAGCCTACCAAAAGAGGCAAAATTGCCCCTGTAGAGCTCAAGCATGACAGCCATGAAATCCTTGGCAATAATATCCCAGCACACCTTGTAAAAAAGGCCTGAGAAGCCATCCGGCCCGGGCGCACGATCCGAGGGCATATCCATTATCACTTGTTTGACCTCTGTTTCCGTGAACATCACTTCAAGACCACGTGCCAAATCAGGGGGAAGGCAATTGAAATCGAGTTGCTCCAGCTTCAAGGAGGACCGTTGGGGTGCAGGTGTGCCCATCAGACCACGGTAGAAGTCCCGCACCAGATCGAGCTTCTCATCCATGTCTGAAACTGTTCGCTGCCCATCTCTGAAAAATGGTATCTGATGCTTACACCTCCGGCCATTGGCCTTCATATGAAAGTATTTGGAGTTCGCATCCCCCTCCTTCAAATCCCTCACCCTAGCCCGCTGGCATAGACGGATCCTTTCCAGAGAGGCAAGAGCGAGACATTTTCCTTTTAGAAAAGCTTTGAGGCATCGTTCTTCGCGTGACAGAGACCTAAATTCCTGAGCGCCATCAAGACGTAGAATCAGCTCATTGGCAATTTGGAATTGAAGGTTCATGAAACTTTGCTTCCTTTGCCCCCAGCTACGGAGAGATTTGGCCGTACATTGCAGTTTGACACTGAAGATCAACATGGGATCAGTGGCATCCACTTCCTCCTCCCAAGCTGCTTTCACAGTATCCATAAACCCTGGCAACTTAACCCAGAAGTTTTCAAAACGAAAGCGGCGAGCCTTTGGCCTGACCGGGGAACAAGTTAGGAGAAGAGGACAGTGGTCCGAGATGCTAGAACTGAGCGGCAGCAGATCACTGATAGGAAATAAATCCTCCTAGGCATTGTTGAATAGAAGACGATCCAACCTAGCCATCACGGTGTGCTCTTGCTCATTGCACCAAGTAAACCTCCTACCCACCAACGGCATGTCATGAAGACCCAAAGAGTTAATAGAGTGTCTGAATCTATTTGCCAATCTCCTGTTGAACCTATGCGTACTGCGCTCATCTTCATTGCAAACCAAGTTGAAGTCCCCATTCAAGATCCACGACAACTGAATATTACTCCCAACCTCTACAATTTCCTCGAGGAATCTGATTTTATCAGCATATACTTGAGGTCCATAGACAGATGTAACCAACCACTCTTTACCATCCGTCAAAGAAGAAACCTTAATCGTTATAGAGAATTTCCCCTTGTGTTCCGTAGAAACCAGCAGACTATCAGATTTCCATGCAAGTAGGATCCCTCCTCTGGTACCCTCCGCTGGAAGAAAATCAAAGCCATCAAAAGATGGGCCAAGAGTTTGCCCAACAACCGCAGCATCCACCAGGGCCAACTTAGATTCTTGTAGACAAACGAGTGAAACATTGCAAGTTTGTAGGAATAAGCGGACCGAGTTACGCCTAGCAGGGTTATTGAGCCCCCTAACATTCCATGCCAACACACCAACAGACATTGTCATGACACAACTACAGAAACCCAAAGAAAATGAAACAGCCCCCCTAAGCACCACAGGGCTCTACTGCATCTGGTAGAGAGAAGGCCGAGAAGCCATCGTGCGCAGGCTCGTCGAAGTTCGCACCATCTGGGTCAAAAAGAGCGGCAATGGCCTTGATGTGGTGGGGTGCTAGGGGCTTGTCAAACAGCTTCAGGTACTCGTCCAACGCCTCCTTGGTCAACTGCTCCTCGGCTTGAATCACACCCATGCGACGGAGAAGAACCGTCTGGGCCTGGTGGTAGGGCCCCTTGTTGATGCCGTCGTTGTTTTTGCATAGCCTCGCGTTTCGACGAGGTGTGAAACCCGGTGGAATAACCTTCTTGCGGCGCATTGGAGCCGATGCCGACGGCCTTGGTCCCAGAATAGAGGGCTTAGGCGTGGCACCAATACCCTCCAGGAGCGTGTCTTCGGCAGTCTTGGGTCCGTACTCTTGCTCAATTATCTCCTTAGGCGCCAGAGGAGGGAGCAACTTGCTTGGGCTCAAGGGGACTGCAAAAGGCGTGCACACCGGACTATAGCAGGCTTCCAATGAGTCCTCTGGTCGCTGCGGCAACAACAGCGTCTTGAGGCCCTGAGGCTGATCATGGGAGCCGGAGAGAACCATGTCAACATCAGCTGTAGATGGACACGATTCCAAGGGTGGACGAGCGTCCAAGGATTCCTTGTCTGCACGGATCAACATATCATGCTCCTCCATCTCCACATTGAAGGATAGCCGGCATGGAGATAGTGGCATACGAAGCAAAGCCCTGCCTGACGGTGGCGTTGTACCGTGGGCCTTGGAACCCACCTTAGTGGAAGCCAAAGATCCTGGCTCCGCTGGCGTGTCAGCATACGCTGCGGTGCCCACAGCCGTGGAGACACATCCGGAAGGCGCCGACATGCATGGCGTGGGCGCATGAGCAGCCGAGCCCACCGCCGTGAGCACCAGCGAACCGGAAGCAGAGATTGATCCGTCCAGAACAGCAGCGCTCGAGCCCGACGAAGCTATCTTCGATCTCGCCTGAGAAGCAGCCGCCAAGCAGTCTGACGCCGGGCGCGAAGAGCGAAGGAATGGGAGTGTCATGCCACCCGCCGGCGCCAGCAGACCATGCACACGGCGCCCGCCCCAGTCTCCCGCAATGCCGAAGCCGCCTGGACCACCAAAAGGGTGAGCACCCGAGCGAGGAGTTGAGCCCATCCCAGTACCATCCACACGCCTGCGGAAGCAAAAGCGGGAGTAGTCATGGCGTCGGGTGAGATCCTCATCCTCATCAGGCTCGCCGTCTTGACAGAACTCCAAGAAAGGCACCGAGCGGTCCACCACATACGCCCCCTGCAAAGTCCATCAGGCTACCCTGTAGTTTCTACTTTCTTGCATTGGACGGGTCTGACAGGCAGTAAGGTAGTGCTTCATACGCCCCCTGCAAAGTCCATCAGCCACGCTGGTAATGTTTAGGTCCATCATCCATGTACTGTCACACAAGAGTGACAAAGAGCAGAGGCTCAGTCGTCAGTCCATATAACCTCAGAGCTCAGAGATTCAAAGTCAATAAGCAGAGAAAGGGCACTTGCAAAAAGAAAAAAACGAGCTGAGAAAGGGATGTACTAGTGAACAAAAGCAATGATAGATAGGGGCTGCACTAGCTTGTTCAATGGCAATAAGGGAAAACAGGACCCATTCATTCTAATTATAAATCACCATCATGGTAAGCTGCACTGGAAACTGCAGGTCAGTACAATGGCTGCACGGAGATACAAACTTACCTCTAGTATTCGTTGGAGTAATAGATGCTTGATACAGTACTCCAGTTTGGATCACGATGTGATGACAACTTCTACCTTGTGTACACAGATGCCTATGTAAAAAAAAAGGTACTCCCTCCATTTTTATATATAAGGCCACAAACTCAAATTACAGGTACCAAGGTAAAATTTAATGCATATTTTATAAGCCAACTTTTCTTTTCGTTTACTGAGATCATTAATACGCAACATGCATGCAAAGAAACTGAGTGGAGGAAGTAGCTACTGTTATTATAACTGCATGCATGCAAGTATTGAACATGTTGCTAGTAGGACGAAATATCATCAATTCTTTCCTCAATTACCGTTGGTGGCCTTGTATTGATGCAAAACGTATATTCCATAGTGGCCTTATATAAGTAAATGGAGGGAGTAGGTCCCGTGGAACTAATACTCGCCTTCTTCTGAAGATCCAAAATGAGTGTACATGTGTGAAAGGAAGTGGTGAGTGATGTCGCTATAGTCTTTGACAAGGCTAAAATGTCAACAAAATCACATGGAGAAGTGTATCAATGTCAGTGTAAAATTAAACCGTTTCAGTACACACAGCATATCACAAAAATCTTGCCTTAAGGAATAGGCACGTATGTGCATGCCTGGATTAGCCTTTCCCTTTCTTAATTCTTATACTACTGTTCAACACAATGTAATCACCATTCCTGGCGTAAGTGACCAGAAAAAAAAGATGAAGTGCATAGTGAACAATGGCCCCCGCAGATTAAAAGGGTACTTACTTAGCCGTGTGCATGGACTGTATGTACTTCAACTTTAACAACGCTCATGGAGGAACTTCTCTTTGCATTACTTTCATTTCCTACACCTCCCATCGAAGCCATCTGGTGAGTCTGTTCAACAGAGACTAAGAGGGAGGCAGCTACATATACAGAAGGCATGGATTGAGCCACCGTAAAAAAAGTTTGCACTTCCGAGAAAAGATGGCCGGTCTAATAAATGGACGCCTTTACTGCAGTATCATTTTTGGGGTGCAGTAATTGAAGACTGACGAACCGAATGCAAGTAGTAGCCAGTTTGATTGATGCCTGGTTAGTGCAGTTTGATTGATGCTTTTGAGTCTCAAACTTCCGGTTATTCATGGGGTACGATAAAAAGTGCCGAACCATAGGAAGTGGAAGCAGATCATGGCTGGTCATTTTACTAAAAAAATGTAGCCATATATGGAACCGTTTGAAGTCAGCAACACACCAAAACCTACTGCGTAGCCTTGCCAAAATGGTTGCACGCGCGAGCCCCAATGTTAGAAAGAAGCTGCACCCAACCTCTGATTGTTTCTGAAATGTCAGGCCATAGGCTGCCATTTTGGTCTGCCCCCTTGTAAAGTGCTAGCACATGGCTTCCTCTTTGGTATATCGATCCACCATAATTCAATATATAGGAACCTTATCCACATGGGAGTTCGGATCTTGATGCAAACTAACGGTTCCGATTAGCAGTGTCCCTAGTAAGTGTTGATAGCAAATCCATCTATATATATATACAGCCGGTCTATTCTGCTAATATTAGTAGAATAACTATTGTCGGAGTAAATGGCCACGGGTAGCCTGACCGACTCCCCCTGGCTCTTTGAAAAATTATCAGGCCATTCGAGCCTTCAAGCATACAAAGCATAGGGCCGCCTTCCCCCGGCCGGCTATCGCCAGAGCCGACACCCAGAAGGCGACCCGGCCTCAGAAACCTTTCCCAGAAAAGATACGAGATAGCCGACTCCCAGAAGCTGGCCATGAAGAAAGCCGGCTCCCAGAAGCCGGCCAAGACTGCACCCACTAAGATTGAATCCACGTAACGATGATAGGACGGGACGTGGCCGCAGTACAGCCCACTATCCCCGAATCCCGGAACAGGCATGGCCACAGGGAGCCGTACGGGCCAGCTATCCCCCGTCCGGCGCGGCACTGTAGCCATGTTGGCCTCGATGTCACCCACGACAGGCGCCAGTACGGCCCGCGGGCGGCGGCCCCCTTTAGCCAGAGAGACACCCGAAGGCGGCCCGGCCTCCCCTAGTCGGCCAGGGGCGTGGCCGGCTCCCAATAGCCGGCTACCTCCCTCCCTCAAAGCATGTGCCTCATTAAGTAGACAAGACGAGGTAAGGCTACAGTGAGAGCCCGCAAGGCGGCGGCACTGTAGCCACGCTTACCTCGACAAAGCCCTCGTCATCAGAGGCGAGGCAACAGTAACCAGCCGCCGACAAAGCCCCCAGGCGGTGGGGCTGGCCTGTCGACCAAGAGGCCGACAGCCAGCGGGACCCACCAGTCGGCGGGCCCCAATGGCCGGCGGAGAAGCCGGCGAGCATAGACACTGACGGCTGGGACCCGCGCCCAGCCGGATTACCATTGTACCCCTGGGGTAGGCCTATAGAAACCTCCCGGGACACCCATGCAAAGGGTTGATCTCATAGAGTTTCATACACCACATAGAGAGAAAAGGAGAGCTAGCCTTGCCCTTCTTCCTCTAGCCAAATAGCTCAAGGAGCACTTCTAGCTACTTGTTCTGATTTAGTGATCATGCGAAGACCCCGCAGAGCAGGACTAGGGATGTTATCTCCACGGAGAGCCCCGAACCTGGGTAAGATCCGCCGGCGTGCATGTCTTCGCCTCATCCCGTTTCTAGGCACCGGCGATGTCTTATTGGCTCCCACAATGATAAGCCACCCGTTGGCATATGTCGCACCTACCACCCGACATTTGGCGCCCACCGTGGGGCCAGGTGCACCGTCGTCCGGAGACCTGTTCTGGACGGGAACCCTTTTTCTCCCCCGCGAGCGTAGCCAGCCTGCTACGCCCGATGGCGCATGCCCCGACGCGCTGCAAGGCGTCGACGACGCCTGCACAGCAAGCTGCCTCGCCGATCTTCTTGGCGAGACTCGCATCTCCGACGAGCCCGCGTCCGACGCGGGCACAGACTACCCCGAGAGCCGCCTCGTCAGCCTCCTCGACCAGCTTCACGTCTCCAGCGAGCTTGTTGTGGACTTGGAGTCGGGCGGCTCCACCGACCCGATGCTTGTCGACTCCGACGCGGCATCGCTCGACGCCTACCCCTCCGACGTGGTAGTCTTCGACGACCCTCTCCCTCGAGCTGACAGTGGCAGCAGCGCTGTCACCAAGGTGCTGGTCAACAGCCACGCCGCCGACTCGGGCGAGAATGCCCACGACGCCCTACAAGCGGCGATGCATGACTTGTCTGTCCCCATCCCGGCTGACGCCGACGCTGAGACCCTGGAGGCATGCCGCCTCGACCTCATCACGGAGGGCCAGAAGATAGCCTCCATGAGATGCCTCACCGAGGATCACCAGCGCGAAGTCGACCGCGCCGCCTTTGGTACGTCGCCTCATGGCGGGCCGAGCCGAGCTGGCCTCGTCAAGAAGCGCGGCGCGACCATCGTCAGCATGCTGGGGGCTAACCGCCCCGTTTACGCCACACCGCTCGAGAATCTGCAAGCCGCTCAGGCGGCTGCAGAAGAGCTGAACGGGCTGGGGGCTGATGAGCTTCCCTACATGACGAGGCGCATCCAGCAGCTGATCGACGCGGCCGCGGAACGGCATGAAGCCGGCGCCGAGAACACACCACGACATCCCGGTCGCCGACTGCGAGCGGCGCCCGCGCAAGGAAAGACAAGGAGCCGGCTGCTAGCCGCAGCCGGACTCGAATCACCATCGAGCGTGACACAGAAGGCCGCCCTCGAGCGGTGGAGCGCCAAGGCAATCCGCCTCCTCCCCCGCCTCGTGGCGAGAGATATCCCACCCCACCGCCTGTCACGCATCCGACTCTCGGTGGCCGACTAGGCCACCACGAAGGAGTCGGCGAGAACGACGCCCGCCACCGGATCGACCGCCTAGCACGATCCCTGGCGCTAGAAGAAGAAGACGATGTCGGCCCGCCATGCTTTGGCCCCCGCATCCGCGACGAGCCCTTCCCCAAAGGGTTCTCGCTCCCCAAAGACACGCCCAAGTACAACGGCTCGGTGAAGCCGGAAGATTGGCTCATCGATTACTCTACCGTTGTCAGCATAGCGAACGGCAACAGGCGCGTAGCCGTGAAGTACGTCCCTCTCATGCTTCAAGGCACGGCACGCACCTGGCTAAACAGCCTCAAGCCCTACAGCGTCAACAGCTGGCTGGACTTCACGGAAGTCTTCGTCCGCAACTTCACCAGCACGTACAAGCGGCCTCCCAAGCCCCGCCAGCTCTCCTTGTGCGTCCAAGGGCCCAGCGAATCGACTCGTGACTACCTCACGCGATGGGCCGAGCTCCGCAACTCCTGCGAGGGGGTGCACGAGGTTCAAGCCATCGAATACTTCACCGCCGGGTGCCGAGAGGACACCCTCCTCAAGCGCCGACTCCTCTGCGACGAGCCGGATACCCTCGACGAGCTGCTGGTCATAGCCGACAAGTACGCCACGGCCGACTCCTCGATGAAGACCGAGCTCCGAGTGGACGCCTCTGGGAAAGTGCTCACTCCGGCCCCCAAGACGCCGGCTGGCGAGTCCAATCGGTGCCCCTACCAGAACGACCACAAGTGCAAGGCCCCTATGCCGCCTTCCACCAGTCGGCAGGTGGCCACTGTCGAAGACGAGCAGCCCGAAGAGCGGCCCGCTCCCAAGAAGAAGGGCGGCAGGCCGGCTTGGCAGCCGGCCTTCTCCTACGAGCAGACTCTCGATGCCCCCTGCAAGTTCCACAGCGGCGCGAAGCCGTCCAACCACACGACCCGGAAGTGCCACTGGCTTACACGGATCTCCAAGGGCGAGGGGCTGGTGCCGCCTCCGCCTCCCGGCCCGCCGCCTCCAGCCCCCCAGCAGCCGGCTGCTCGACCAGCAGTCGGAGCGATTCAAGATGAGTTCCCAGATGAACACGCCGCCTACGTCGTCTTCATGAGCCAGGTCGAAGACAAGCGCAGCCGGCGCCGACAGCACCAAGAGGTCAACGCAGTCGCCTCCAGCAACCCCGAGTTCATGCATTGGTCCGAAAGGCCTATCAGCTAGAGCCGGGCCGATCACCTAGAGGTGATGCCGTCCCCTAGCTCCTACGCGTTGGTGTTGGATGTCACCCTCGCAATGGAGGGGCGAGCTGCCAGATTCTCCCGCGTACTTATTGATGGCGGAAGCAGTATCAACATACTGTACCGCGACACCATGGAAAAGTTGAACCTCAAGGCGAAGCAGCTCATGCCAAGCCGGACCGTGTTCCATGGCATCGTACCCGGCCTATCCTGTTCCCCAATCGGCAAGATCAAGATGGATGTTCTCTTCGGAGACAAGGATCACTTTTGCCGAGAAGCGATCTGGTTCGAGGTAGTGGACCTGGAAAGCCCTTATCACGCCTTGCTTGGCCGACCTGCCCTGGCCAAGTTCATGGCTGTGCCCCACTATGCCTACCTGAAGATGAAGATGCCGAGCTCGAAGGGGATCATCACAGTAGCCGGCGACTACAGGAAGTCCATCGAGTGCGCTGCAGCCAGCAGCCAGCTGGCCGAGTCCCTCGTGGTAGCAGAAGAGAAGAAGATGCTGGAGCGAGTTGTGGCCATGGAATATGATGCGCAGGGCTCCTTCCAGCCGGCCAAGGAGACGAAGAAGATACCTCTGGACCCGGAGAACCCAGAGAGGTTTGCTGTTATTGGTGCAAACCTAGACAGTAAATAGGAAGGCGAGCTCGTCGACTTCATCCGTGAGAATCGAGACATCTTTGCATGCTCCCCAAAGGACATGCCGGGTGTTCCGAAGGATTTCGCCGAGCACAAGTTACACGTCCGAGCGGACGCGAAGCCAGTCAAGCAGCCCCTCCACCGACTGTCGGAGGAGAAGAGAAGAATCGTAGGAGAAGAGATAGCCCGGCTCCTTGCCGCCGGCTTTATCATGGAAGTGTTTTTCCCAGAGTGGCTTGCCAACCCAGTCTTGGTGTTGAAGAAGAACAACAAATGGCGTATGTGTATAGACTACACTAGCCTCAACAAAGCCTGCCCCAAAGATCCGTTTGCTCTGCCACAGATTGATCAAGTGATAGACTCCACAGCCGGATGCGAGCTGTTGAGTTTCTTGGATGCCTACTCAGGATACCACCAGATCAAGTTGGACCCAGCAGACCGCCTGAAGACCGCCTTCATCACACCATTCGGAGCTTTCTGTTACCTGACCATGACATTCGGCTTGAGGAATGCCGGTGCCACTTTTCAGCGTTGCATGCAGAAATGCCTCCTCAAGCAACTCGGCAGAAATGCCCACGTCTACGTAGACGATATTGTGGTGAAGACGGAGAAGCGCGGCACCCTGCTAGAAGACCTCAAAGAAATATTTGCCAACTTGCGCCGATTCCAGATCAAGCTCAACCCCGAGAAATGCGTGTTCGGGGTACCAGCCGGCCAGCTTCTAGGCTTTCTGGTCTCCGAACGCGGCATTGAGTGCAACCCTGTGAAGATCAAGGCCATTGAGAGAATGGAGATTCCCACCAAGTTGCAAGATGTGCAGAAGTTCACCGGGTGCCTGGCCTCCCTAAACCGCTTCATCAGCCGGCTAGGGGAGAAGGCTCTCCCCTTGTACCGACTCATGAAGAAATCCACTCACTTTGAGTGGAATGACCAAGCAGACCAAGCCTTCCATGAGTTGAAGAAGATGCTCACTACTCCACCTGTCCTGGCGGCGCCGACTGAGAAGGAGCCCATGCTCCTCTACATCGCCGCAACTAGCCGAGTGGTCAGTACAGTCATCGTGGTCCAGCGCTTAGAAGAAGGCCGAGCCCAGCTAGTCCAGAGGCCGGTATATTATTTAAGCGAAGTACTATCCACCTCAAAGCAAAACTACCCGCACTACCAGAAGATGTGCTATGGAGTGTACTTCGCCGCCTAGAAGCTGAAGCCCTACTTTCAAGAGCATCCCATCACGGTCGTGTGCACCTCCCCGCTCGCCGATATCATAGGCAGCCGGGATGCATCCGGCCGGGTGGCTAAGTGGGCCATTGCGCTGGCTCCTTACACAATCTTCTACCAGCCCCGCACCGCCATCAAGTCCCAAGCATTGGCCGACTTCCTTGTCGACTGGGCCGAGACCCAGTACCTACCGCCGGCTCCCGACTCCACTCATTGGCAGATGCACTTCGACGGGTCCAAGATGCGCACCGGCTTGGGAGCCGGCATCGTCCTCACCTCCCCCAAAGGCGACAAGCTCAGATACACGCTGCAAATCCACTTTGCCGCCTCCAACAATGTGGCTGAGTACGAGGCGCTCATACACGGGCTCCGGCTAGCCAAAGAGCTCGGCATACGCCGGATCCTGTGTTATGGCGACTCAGACTTGGTGGTCCAGCAGTCATCTGGCGACTGGGACGCCAAGGATGCAAACATGGCGAGCTATCAATTCCTCATCCAGCAGATCAGTGGATACTTCGAAGGGTGCGAGTTCCTCCACGTGCCACGGGCCGACAACGACCAAGCAGATGCCCTGGCACGGATCGGCTCCACCCGACAGGCTATACCAACCGGTGTCTCTCTCCAGCGCCTCCTCAAACCGTCTATCAAGCCGTCTCCAGAGTCAGACTCTATCTTCGTACCGCCCCTGATGCAGCCGGATCCGACTGGAGGAACCCAGCAGGCGGCTCGGGGACTTCGACAAGCGGCCCGGGGACTACTGTAGTCGCACCCGGCTCGGGGACTTCAGAACCCGGCCCGGGGACTGCAGCAGTCGGCCCGGGGACTGCATCGGCACAAGAAGCGGTGGCCGACTCCAACTCTCCACCACCCAACCCACCCACCCGGGTCACAGTGGCCGTACTGACAGTAGAAGAAGTCACAGCTCCATCATGGGCCCAGCCCATCCTCAACTTCCTAGTCAACAGAGAGCTGCCGACTGATGAGATCTCGGCAAGACTAGTGCAACGCCGAGCCGGAGCATACGCAATAATAAACAGAGAACTTGTCAAGCGTAGCGTCACTGGAGTCTTCCAGCGCTGCGTCGAGCCAGAGAAGGGCGTAGCAATCCTCAAGGATATCCACCAAGGCGAATGCGGTCACCACGCAGCCTCAAGATCACTTGTGGCCAAAGCTTTCCGCCATGGTTTCTTCTGGCCGACTGCCTTGGAAGATGCCAAAGAGATAGTCAAATGCTGCAAAGGATGCCAAGTCTTCAGTTCCAAGCAACACCTGCCGGCTTCTGCACTCAAGACCATCCCCCTCACCTGGCCCTTTGCCGTCTGGGGGCTGGACATGGTGGGCCCATTCAAGACAGCCTGCGGCGGCATGACACATCTGCTTGTCGCCGTGGACAAATTTACCAAGTGGATCGAAGCAAAGCCTATCAATAAGCTGAACGGGCCAACTGCCATGACATTCATCGCCGACATCACTACTCGGTATGGCGTGCCACACAGCATCATCACCGACAATGGCACAAACTTTGCCAAGGGAGCACTGGCACGTTTCTGCGCGGCACAGGGCATCCGACTGGACTTAGCGTCCGTTGCCCACCCGCAGTCAAACGGTCAGGTCGAGCGAGCAAACGGCCTCATCCTCTCCGGCATCAAGCCCCGACTGGTCGTACCACTGGAGCGTTCGGCCGGCTGCTGGCTCGATGAGCTGTCGGCTGTCCTCTGGAGTCTGCGTACTACCGCAAACAAGTCAACCGGCTTCACTCCGTTCTTCCTTGTATATGGTGTCGAGGCTGTCATCCCAACTGACATCGAGTTCGACTCGCCTCGGGTCACCATGTACACGGAGGCGGAGGCCAAGGAAGTGCGAGAAGACGGCGTCGACCTGCTGGAAGAAGGCCGGCTGTTAGCACTCAGCCGGTCCGCCATCTACCAGCAGGGTTTGCGCCGTTACCACAACCGGAAGGTCAGGCCAAGATCCTTCCAAGAGGGCGACCTTGTGCTCCGGCTGATCCAGCGAACAGCCGGCCAGCACAAGCTCTCGGCCCCTTGGGAAGGCCCTTTCGTCGTCAGCAAGGCACTAGGCAACGACTCCTACTACCTGATCGACGCACAGAAGCCAAGAGCACGCAAGAGGGATGATTCCGGCAAGGAGTCGGAACGACCATGGAACGCAAACCTCCTGAGAAGATTTTACAGTTGAAACCAGTATGTATCATGCTACCGTTTTTGTATTAAATATGAGACAAACGGGCCCCCCGAGGCGCACTCGGGGACTGCCCTCCTTTATCTATGAATGACGAGTGTCATACTTATGAATGCACTATTACATTTGATTTTCTGTCTGGCACCGGGTTCGACTAGTCGGCCCGGGGACTGGCCGCCTTAAGTTATATTAAAAGTTCTACCTGAAGTCAGACAAGTAGTGTGTCGGCACCCGAGCCCTCTCTTGTTGAAAGTCGCAGCTCGAAGAACCGACTGTCCGACTGGCAAGAGCCAAAGGCAGAAAGGATGCCCACATGAAAAACGACTAAGGACTAACGAACTTATATAACACAAAGACGGCCTCCAACCACGCCTACCGGCTGTCAAAACAGCCGGCTGGCCGGCCTCCCAGTCACTTCGCTATAATCCAACAAAGCTAGAGTACTTGCCCTCCCAACCGGCCAAGCACTTCTCCAGCCACAGACTGCAGAGCAGCTGTCCGGCTGGGAAGGCGGCAACCAAGGGAGGGCGGCAAAGGAAACAACCGAAGGATGAAAAGCAAAGAACAAGGGAAAGCCAAACGCATGCATGATCATATTTACACATAAGGCCTTCAACAGGCCGGCAGTCAATATAGTTCAAATACACCCCCAGTGGGTGGAATTGTGCAAACTTAACAAAATACTGTTCCAAGAGTGGTAAAACAGGAAAGTAGAGGCAGCAGACTAGACTAAGGGCGCAGCAGGGGAACCGGGCTGGTCGGTGGAGACGGCGGCGCCGGCTGGAGGAGTGACTGGCTGGCGAGTCTCGGCTTGGTCATCGCCGGCTGCAGGCGGTGCGCCCGCGCGTGCCTTGTTGCTGGAGGCACGGTCAAGCTGAGGCTGACCGGCCACTCCACCACCTGGCGCGGCGTCTTCACCCTCCTCCTCCTCCTCGCCCTCGTCGCTGGAGTCGATCTCCTCCGCCGAGTCCTCGCCGTCTGCCGGGTTCAACCCGAACCACTCCTCCGGCTGAGCAACGCCGTTGTCATCCAGCTCGGGAGCGAAGGCGCTGGTGTCGGTGTAGTCGGCGATCGCCGAGGCTCGCTGGATGATAGCCGGCTGCGCTGGCTCCAGCTCCGTGTCGGCCTCCTGCCGCCAGGTTGCCAGCTGGTCCAGACTCAGCTCGGGATACCAGGCCTTGACAAACTCCAGCGCCCGCCTGGCGCTGGACCGGGCCGTAGAAGCCTTCCAGGCCTCGAAGCGGCCGGCCGGCACCTCCAGCCAGTTGGCAGTCCGACTGGGGGTGCGGGGAATCACCTCACCAGGCCAGAGAGCGGCCAACACCTGCGCCCCAACACGCTGAAGCCGGCGGAGCATGCGGTGAGCCGGCTGGAGGCGGGCTTGAATCGCCAAGAGCTGTTCCTCCAGCGACCGGCGAGTGTTCGGCGCGATCTCAGCGCCAGCCTGCCTTTGCGCCTCGCGGTGGGCCTCGACGACCTGGTTGGCGGCGGTAGAGTAGCCAGGGAAGTACTCTGTGCAAGAAAGAAAGAGAAAAAAGAGAAAAACACCAAGTCAGAAAATGAACCAAACAGCAAGCGGCAAGCAAGGGACGAAGAAGAGGGCGGCCTACCGTCAACCAAGTCTTCGATCTGGCCAAAGCCATTGATCAACGACTGCCTCGCCTCGGCCCAGCTTGTCGCCTCTGTCTCATATTCGGCTTGGAGGGCGGCCTCGCTGTCCTGCACCGCCTTCAGGGCCGCCTTGTGGCTCTCCTCCTAGTCGGCCAGCCTCTTGGCCAGGCGGTCACGCTCCTGGGCCAAGGCCTCAAACTCGGCCTCCTTAGCGCGGAGGGCGGCCTGAGTCCCACCCAGCTGCTCCCTCAGCTTGGCGTTGGCCGCTGCAGGCATGGCAGAAAAGAAAGAAGCAATAAGGAAGAAGTCGTCAAGGAAGATCCGACCCGACTGCTCAGCAGTCGGCCCGAATCTCGGGGACTACACCCAGTGGGTGCGCTGACGCACCCCCACACGAGAAAAAAGATGAAGTACTTACCCCGGCTCTCAGATAGATCAGCATTCTTCTAGGTCAGCTCCCGAGCCTGGGAGTTGAAGGCGGCCGCGCGGAGGTTGTGGTAGTCCTGCAAGTCAGGCAGAGAAGCGAATGAGAACAAGATAGCAAAACAAATCCCGCTAAGAAGTTCCAAGCCGCCTACTCAGCAGCTGACTCGGAACTCGGGGACTACACCCAGTGGGTGCGCTGACGCGCCCCCACGGAAGAAACCAAGATCAAAAAAGCAAAAATAGGAAGACTAACCCGAATGGCCACCCGCGTCGCAAGGAACTCGTCATTGTATTTCCTCAGCGCCGCAGCCTGGGACTGAAGCCGGTTCCGGACTTCCTGCGCCGCCACGTTCACCACGGCCGTCCCTCCACCCGGCGTCCACCCCGAGCTGGTGCTGGCCGCCTCCACATCCCGGGCCGACGAGCTAGAGCCCGCGGCCTTCTGCGGGTCCGAAGTGGCCTTTCCAGCTCGCTGGCGCGAGGGCGACTGGACCACCAGGTCCGTCCTCGCGGCCGCCTCGCCCCCAGCCGATTGCGCAGGCGGCACGTTAGGCCGGCTGCCTTGAGCCGCCCCAGTCGGCGAGGCCGGTGCCGCCTCCCTCTCCGGGACGATGACGTCGTCCTCCCTCTCCAACCCCGTCCGGTCGCCACCAGCTTCCTCCGGCGGGGGCTCCGGGACCTCGGGCGCCGCGACGCGCAGGGGGGTGACGAGCAAGGCCCCCTCCGCTGTTGCCGCGGCCGCAGCCTTCGCTTGGGCCTTGGCCGCTGCGTCGGCACGCGCCTTCGCCGCCTCCTCCTCCTCCTGTGCCGCCTTGGCGGCGGCCGCCCTCAACTCCTCCGCCTCCCGCGCCTCCCGCGTGTTTCACTCCGTCACCGCCTTAAGCTCGGCGCGGGGGTCCACGCGGCGGGTGCTCCCGGATCCTCCCGGGGATCCAACGACGGAGGCGGCAGCAACCCGCTCAAGAGAAAGCGGAGCCCTGAGTTTTGAGAAAGGGCAAGGATTCAGAAATCTACAAAGAAAAGAAGAAAGGATGCACAAAGGAATATACACTTACGCCGACACCGTCTGCGGCTGCTTCACCACCTTGCGAAAGCGGGCCGCCTTCGCGGCCGCCTCATCCCGCCTGGTAGCCGCCGCCCCGCCCTTGGGCTTCTTCGGCCGACTGCCGAACAAGCCCGACGCGGCCCGGTGCTTCTGCCCACCGCCCCGAGCAGGCGGCGCGGCGGAGGAACCCGCGCTGTGGCCGGACGCCGGCTGGCGGCGTGGGACGATTTCCACCTCGTCGTCATCCGACCAGTCGTCGAAGCTGGCTCCAAGCCCGGAGCCGCCTGCTTCGCCACCGGCTTCACCGCCACCTGCCTCGGTGTTTTCGTCCATGGCGGCCGCTCCCAAGTCGTGGTCCTCCAGGTCATGCTCCGCCCGGTCGGGGAGAAATCGGCGCTCCGCCCCTGACTCGGCTGCAGGTCAATGGAGAGGGCTTTGCCAAGACGTGCCGACTGGTCAGAGTCGGCCAAGAAAAACTCGGCGACAAAACTAAGAGAAGAAAGGGAAAAGGAGAACATACCGTAGGCGGAGGATGTGCACGGGAATATGGCTCCTTGCCAAACCGCCACTCTGCGGAGAGCTTGCAGTTCGCAAGGTAATTCACCATGTGGGCCACCTCGTCGTGCGGCATGTCTTTGGTGCACATCCGACTCGGATCGAGTTGGCCGCTCATCTGACAGATCAGGTGAGGGCGGCTTTGAAGCGGAAGCACCCGGCGCGCGACAAAGGCGGCCAGCAAGTCGGACCCGGCCAGCCCCTCCGACTGGATCATCACCCGAAGTCGGGCGACGGCTGTTGGAAATATGCCCTCGAGGCAATAATAAATGGTTATTATTATATTTCTTTGTTCATGCTATAATTGTGTTATCCGGAAATCGTAATACATGTGTGAATACATAGACCACAACGTGTCCCTAGTAAGCCTCTAGTTGACTAGCTCGTTGATCAACAGATAGTCATGGTTTCCTGACTATGGACATTGGATGTCATTGATAACGGGATCACATCATTAGGAGAATGATGTGATGGACAAGACCCAATCCTAAGCATAGCATAAAAGATCGTGTAGTTCGTTTGCTAGAGCTTTTCCAATGTCAAGTATCTTTTCCTTAGACCATGAGATCGTGTAGCTCCCGGATGCCGTAGGAGTGCTTTGGGTGTACCCAATGTCACAACGTAACTGGGTGACTATAAAGGTACACTACGGGTATCTCTAAAAGTGTCTGTTGGGTCGACACGGATCGAGACTGGGATTTGTCACTCCGTATGACGGAGAGGTATCTCTGGGCCCACTCGGTAATGCATCATCATAATGAGCTCAATGTGACTAAGGAGTTAGCCACGGGATCATGCATTACGGTATGAGTAAAGCGACTTGCCGGTAACGAGATTGAACAAGGTATTGGGATACCGACGATCGAATCTCGGGCAAGTAACGTACCGATTGACAAAGGGAATTGTATACGAGATTCATTGAATCCTCGACAGCGTGGTTCATCCGATGAGATCATCGTGGAACATGTGGGAGCCAACATGGGTATCCAGATCCCGCTGTTGGTTATTGACCGGAGAGGCGTCTCGGTCATGTCTGCATGTCTCCCGAACCCGTAGGGTCTACACACTTAAGGTTCGGTGACGCTAGGGTTGTAGAGATATTAGTATGCGGAAACCCGAAAGTTGTTCGGAGTCCCGGATGAGATCCCGGACATCACGAGGAGTTCCGGAATGGTCCGGAGGTGAAGAATTATATATAGGAAGTCCAGTTTCGGCCACCGGGAAAGTTCCGGGGGTTATCGGTATTGTACCGGGACCATCGGAAGGGTCCCGGGGGTCCACCGGGTGGGGCCACCTATCCCGGAGGGCCCCATGGGCTGAAGTGGGAAGGGAACCAGCCTTTAGTGGGCTGGGGCGCCCCCCATGGGCCTCCCCCTGCGCCTAGGGTTGGAAACCCTGGGGGTGGGGGGCGCCCCACTTGACTTGGGGGGGGGGGGAGTTTCCCCCCCTGGCCGCCGCCCCCCCCCCTTGTAGATGGGTTCCAGGGCCGGCGCCCCCACCTCCAAGGGGCCTATATATAGTGGGGGGGAGGGAGGGCAGCAACACCACAGCCCCTGGCGCCTCCCTCTCCCCCTGCAACACCTCTCCCTCTCGCAGAAGCTTGGCGAAGCCCTGCCGAGATCCCCGCTACTTCCACCACCACGCCGTCGTGCTGCTGGATCTCCATCAACCTCTCCTTCCCCCTTGCTGGATCAAGAAGGAGGAGATGTCGCTGCTCCGTACGTGTGTTGAACGCGGAGGTGCCATCCGTTCGGCACTCGGTCATCGGTGATTTGGATCACGGCGAGTACGACTCCATCAACCCCGTTCATTGGAACGCTTCCGCTCGCGATCTACAAGGGTATGTAGATGCATTCCTTTCCCCTTGTTGCTACTATACTCCATAGATGGATCTTGGTGATGCGTAGGAAATTTTAAAATTCTGCTACGATCCCCAACAGTGGCATCATGAGCCAGGCCTATGCGTAGTTACTATGCACAAGTAGAACACAAAGCAGTTGTGGGCGTAGATGTTGCCAATTCTTCTTGCCGCTACTAGTCTTATCTTGTTTCGGCGGTATTGTGGGATGAAGCGGCCCGGACCGACCTTACACGTACGCTTACGTGAGACAGGTTCCACCGACTGACATGCACTAGTTGCATAAGGTGGCTAGCGGGTGTCTGTCTCTCCCACTTTAGTCGGAACGGATTCGATGAAAAGGGTCCTTATGAAGGGTAAATAGAAATTGGCATATCACGTTGTGGTTTTACGTAGGTAAGAAACGTTCTTGCTAGAAACCTATACAAGCCACGTAAAAACTTGCAACAACAATTAGAGGATGTCTAACTTGTTTTTGCAGCATGTGCCTTGTGATGTGATATGGCCAGAAGATGTGATGAATGATATATGTGATGTATGAGATTGATCATATTCTTGTAATAGGAATCACGACTTGCATGTCGATGAGTATGACAACCGGCAGGAGGCATAGGAGTTGTCTTTATTTTTGTATGACCTGCGTGTCATTGAATAACGCCATGTAAATTACTTTACTTTATTGCTAAGCGCATTAGCCATAGAAGTAGAAGTAATCGTTGGCGTGACAACTTCATGAAGACACAATGATGGAGATCATGGTGTCATGCCGGTGACGAAGATGATCATGGTGCCCCGAAGATGGAGATCAAAAGAGCAAAATGATATTGGCCATATCATGTCACTATTTGATTGCATGTGATGTTTATCATGTTTTGCATCTTATTTGCTTAGAACGACGGTAGTAAGTAAGATGATCCCTTATAATAATTTCAAGAAAGTGTTCCCCCTAACTGTGCACCGTTGCGAAGGTTCGTTGTTTCGAAGCACCACGTGATGATCGGGTGTGATAGATTCTAACGTTCGCATACAACGGGTGTTGACGAGCCTAGCATGTACAGACATGGCCTCGGAACACACGCAATACACTTAGGTTGACTTGACGAGCCTAGCATGTACAGACATGGCCTCGGAACACGGAGGACCGAAAGGTCGAGCATGAGTCGTATAGAAGATACGATCAACATGGAGATGTTCACCGATCTTGACTAGTCCGTCTCACGTGATGATCGGACACGGCCTAGTTAACTCGGATCATGTTTCACTTAGATGACTAGAGGGATGTCTATCTGAGTGGGAGTTCATTGAATAATTTGATTAGATGAACTTAATTATCATGAACTTAGTCTAAAATCTTTACAATATGTCTTGTAGATCAAATGGCCCATGTTGTCCTCAACTTCAACGCGTTCCTAGAGAAAACCAAGCTGAAAGATGATGGCAGCAACTATACGGACTGGGTCCGGAACCTGAGGATCATCCTCATAGCTGCCAAGAAAGATTATGTCCTAGAAGCACCGCTAGGTGAAGCACCCATCCCAGAGAACCAAGACGTTATGAACGCTTGGCAATCACGTGCTGATGATTACTCCCTCGTTCAGTGCAGCATGCTTTACAGCTTAGAACTGAGGCTCCAAAAGCGTTTTGAGAAGCATGGAGCATATGAGATGTTCGAAGAGCTGAAAATGGTTTTCCAAGCTCATGCCCGGGTCGAGAGATATGAAGTCTCCGACAAGTTCTTCAGCTGTAAAATGGAGGAAAATAGTTCTGTTAGTGAGCACATACTCAGAATGTCTGGGTTACACAACCGCTTGTCTCAGCTGGGAGTTAATCTCCCAGATGACGCGGTCATTGACAGAATCCTTCAGTCGCTTCCACCGAGCTACAAGAGCTTTGTGATGAACTTCAATATGCAGGGGATGGAAAAGACCATTCCTGAGGTATATTCAATGCTGAAATCAGCGGAGGTGGAGATCAGAAAGGAACATCAAGTGTTGATGGTGAATAAAACCACTAAGTTCAAGAAAGGCAAGGGTAAGAAGAACTTCAAGAAGGACGGCAAGGGAGTTGCCGCGCCCGGTAAGCCAGTTTCCGGGAAGAAGTCGAAGAATGGACCCAAGCCTGAGACTGAGTGCTTTTATTGCAAGGGAAGTGGTCACTGGAAGCGGAACTGCCCCAAATACTTAGCGGACAAGAAGGCCGGCAACACCAAAGGTATATGTGATATACATGTAATTGATGTGTACCTTACCAGTACTCGTAGTAGCTCCTGGGTATTTGATACCGGTGCGGTTGCTCATATTTGTAACTCAAAACAGGAACTGCGGAATAAGCGGAGACTGGCAAAGGACGAGGTGACGATGCGCGTCGGGAATGGTTCCAAGGTCGATGTGATCGCCGTCGGCACGCTACCTCTGCATTTACCTACAGGATTAGTTTTAAACCTCAATAATTGTTATTTAGTGCCAGCTTTGAGCATGAACATTGTATCTGGATCTCGTTTAATTCGAGATGGCTACTCATTTAAATCCGAGAATAATGGTTGTTCTATTTATATGAGAGATATGTTTTATGGTCATTACCCGCTGGTCAATGGTTTATTCTTGATGAATCTCGAACGTGATGTTACACATATTCATACTGTGAATACCAAAAGATGTAAAGTTGATAACGATAGTCCCACATACTTGTGGCACTACCGCCTTGGTCACATTGGTGTCAAGCGCATGAAGAAGCTCCATGCAGATGGACTTTTGGAGTCTCTTGATTACGAATCATTTGACACGTGCGAACCATGCCTCATAGGTAAGATGACCAAGACTCCGTTCTCCGGAACAATGGAGCGAGCAACCAATTTATTGGAAATCATACATACCGATGTGTGCGGTCCAATGAGTGTTGAGGCTCGCGGAGGATATCGTTATGTTCTCACTCTCACTGATGACTTAAGTAGATATGGGTATGTCTACCTAATGAAACACAAGTCTGAAACCTTTGAAAAGTTCAAGGAATTTCAGAGTGAGGTTGAGAATCAACGTGACAGGAAAATAAAGTTCTTACGATCAGATCGTGGTGGAGAATATTTAAGTCACGAATTTGGTACGCACTTAAGGAAATGTGGAATCGTTTCACAAATCACGCCGCCTGGAACACCTCAGCGAAACGGCGTGTCCGAACGTCGTAATCGCACTCTATTGGATATGGTGCGATCTATGATGTCTCTTACCGATCTACCGCTCTCATTTTGGGGCTATGCTTTAGAGACTGCCGCATTCACTTTAAATAGGGCTCCGTCAAAATCCGTTGAGACGACACCGTATGAATTATGGTTTGGGAAGAAACCTAAGCTGTCGTTTCTAAAAGTTTGGGGATGCGATGCTTATGTCAAGAAACTTCAACCTGAAAAGCTCGAACCCAAGTCGGAAAAATGCGTCTTCATAGGATACCCTAAGGAAACTATTGGGTATACCTTCTACCTCAGATCCGAAGGCAAGATCTTTGTTGCCAAGAATGGGTCCTTTCTGGAGAAAGAGTTTCTCTCGAAAGAATTAAGTGGGAGGAAAGTGGAACTTGATGAGGTGATAGTCACCCCTTCCGAACCGGAAAGTAGCGCAGCGCGGGAAGATGTTCCTGTGGTGCCTACACTGACTCGGGAGGAAGTTGATGATGATGATCATGAAGCTTCGGATCAAGTTACTACCGAACTTCGTAGGTCCACAAGGACACGTTCCGCACCAGAGTGGTACGGCAACCCTGTCCTGGAAATCATGTTGTTAGACAATGGTGAACCTTCGAACTATGAAGAAGCGATGGCGGGCCCGGCTTCCGACAAATGGCTAGAAGCCATGAAATCCGAGATAGGATCCATGTATGAAAACGAAGTATGGACTTTGACTGACTTGCCCGATGATCGGCGAGCCATAGAAAATAAATGGATCTTTAAGAAGAAGACAGACGTGGATGGTAATGTGACCATCTATAAGGCTCGACTTGTCGCTAAGGGTTATCGACAAGTTCAAGGGGTTGACTACGATGAGACTTTCTCACCCGTAGCGAAGCTGAAGTCCGTCCGAATCATGTTAGCAATTGCCGCATTCTATGATTATGAGATATGGCAAATGGACATCAAAATGGCATTCCTTAACGGCTTTCTTAAGGAAGAATTGTATATAATGCAGCCGGAAGGTTTTGTCGATCCTAAGAATGCTAACAAGGTATGCAAGCTCCAGCGCTCCATCTATGGACTGGTGCAAGCATCTCGGAGTTGGAACATTCGTTTTGATGAGATGATCAAAGCGTTTGGGTTTACACAGACTTATGGAGAAGCCTGTGTTTACAAGAAAGTGAGTGGGAGCTCTGTAGCATTTCTCGTATTATATGTGGATGACATACTATTGATGGGAAATGATATAGAATTCTTGGAAAGTATAAAGGCCTATTTGAATAAGTGTTTTTCAATGAAGGACCTTGGAGAAGCTGCATATATATTAGGCATCAAGATCTATAGAGATAGATCAAGACGCCTCATTGGTCTTTCACAGAGTACGTACCTTGACAAGATATTGAAGAAGTTCAATATGGATCAGTCCAAGAAGGGGTTCTTGCCTGTATTGCAAGGTGTGCAATTGAGCACGGCTCAAAGCCCGACCACGGCAGAAGATAGAGAAAAGATGAGTGTCATCCCCTATGCCTCGGCCATAGGGTCTATTATGTATGCCATGCTGTGTACCAGACCTGATGTAAACCTTGCCGTAAGTTTGGTAGGAAGGTACCAAAGTAATCTCGGCATGGAACACTGGACAGCGGTCAAGAATATCCTGAAGTACCTGAAGAGGACTAAGGATATGTTTCTCGTTTATGGAGGTGACGAAGAGCTTGTCGTAAAGGGTTACGTCGACGCTAGCTTCGACACAGATCTGGATGACTCGAAGTCACAAACCGGATACGTGTATATTTTGAATGGAGGGGCAGTAAGCTGGTGCAGTTGCAAGCAAAGCATCGTGGCAGGATCTACATGTGAAGCGGAGTACATGGCAGCCTCAGAGACAGCGCAAGAAGCAATCTGGATGAAGGAGTTCATTACCGACCTAGGGGTGATTCCCAATGCGTCGGGCCCGATGACTCTCTTCTGTGACAACACTGGAGCTATTGCCCTTGCGAAGGAGCCCAGGTTTCACAGGAAGACCAGGCATATCAAGCGTCGCTTCAACTCCATTCGTGAAAGTGTTCAAAATGGAGACATAGATATTTGTAAAGTCCATACGGACCTGAATGTAGCAGATCCGTTGACTAAACCTCTCCCTAGAGCAAAACATGATCAACACCAGAACGCTATGGGTGTTCGATTCATCACAATGTAACTAGATTATGGACTCTAGTGCAAGTGGGAGACTGTTGGAAATATGCCCTAGAGGCAATAATAAATGGTTATTATTATATTTCTTTGTTCAAGATAATTGTCTATTGTTCATGCTATAACTGTGTTATCTGGAAATCGTAATACATGTGTGAATACATAGACCACAACGTGTCCCTAGTAAGCCTCTAGTTGACTAGCTCGTTGATCAACAGATAGTCATGGTTTCCTGACTATGGACATTGGATGTCATTGATCACGGGATCACATCATTAGGAGAATGATGTGATGGACAAGACCCAATTCTAAGCATAGCATAAAAGATCGTGTAGTTCGTTTGCTAGAGCTTTTCCAATGTCAAGTATCTTTTCCTTAGACCATGAGATCGTGTAGCTCCCGGATGCCGTAGGAGTGCTTTGGGTGTACCCAACGTCACAACGTAACTGGGTGACTATAAAGGTACACTACGGGTATCTCTAAAAGTGTCTGTTGGGTTGACACGGATCGAGACTGGGATTTGTCACTCCGTATGACGGAGAGGTATCTCTGGGCCCACTCGGTAATGCATCATCATAATGAGCTCAATGTGACTAAGGAGTTAGCCACGGGATCATGCATTACGGTACGAGTAAAGTGACTTGCCGGTAACGAGATTGAACAAGGTATTGGGATACCGACGATCGAATCTCGGGCAAGTAACGTACCGATTGACAAAGGGAATTGTATACGGGATTGATTGAATCCTCGACATCGTGGTTCATCCGATGAGATCATCGTGGAACATGTGGGAGCCAACATGGGTATCCAGATCCCACTGTTGGTTATTGATCGGAGAGGCGTCTCGGTCATGTCTGCATGTCTCCCGAACCCGTAGGGTCTACACACTTAAGGTTCGGTGACGCTAGGGTTGTAGAGATATTAGTATGCGGAAACCCGAAAGTTGTTCGGAGTCCCGGATGAGATCCTGGACGTCACGAGGAGTTCCGGAATGGTCCGGAGGTGAAGAATTATATATAGGAAGTCCAGTTTCGGCCATCAAGATAAGAAGCTGACCGAGCTTCTCGACCTCCTCTTAGCCTCGAAGCCAAACCAGCTTCGGGGACTACTGTCGGAGTAAATGGCCATGGGTAGCCTGACCGATTCCCCCTGGCTCTTTGAAAAATTATCAGGCCATTCGAGCCTTCGAGCATACAAAGCATAGGGCCACCTTCCCCCGGCCGGCTATCCCCAGGGCCGACTCCCAGAAGGCGACCCGACCTCAGAAACCTTCCCCAGGAAAGATACGAGATAGCCGACTCCCAGAAGCCGGCCATGAAGAAAGCCGGCTCCCAGAAGCCGGCCAAGACTGCACCCACTAAGACTGAATCCACATAACGGCGATAGGACGGGGCGTGGCCGCAGTACAGCCCACTACCCCCAAATCCCGGAACAGGCATGGCCACAGGGCGCCGTACGGGCCAGCCATCCCCCATCCGGCGCGGCACTGTAGCCATGTTGGCCTCGATGTCACCCACGACAGGCGCCAGTACGGCCCACGGGCGGCGGCCCCCTTTAGCCAGAGAGACACCCGAAGGCGGCCCGGCCTCCCCTAGTCGGCCAGGGGCGTGGCCGGCTCCCAATAGCCGGCTACCTCCCTCCCTCGAAGCATGTGCCTCATTAAGGAGACAAGACGAGGTAAGGCTACAGTGAGAGCCCGCAAGGCGGCGGCACTGTAGCCACGCTTACCTCGACAAAGCCCTCGTCATCAGAGGCGAGGCAAGAGTAACCAGCCGCCGACAAAGCCCCCAAGCGGTGGGGCCGGCCTGTCGACCAAGAGGCCGGCAGCCGGCGGGACCCACCAGTCGGCGGGCCCCAATGGCCGTCGGAGAAGCCGGCGAGCATAGGCACTGACGGTTGGGACCCGCTCCCAGCCGGATTACCATTGTACCCCTGGGGGGTAGGCCTATATAAACCCCCCGGGACACCCATGCAAAGGGTTGATCTCATAGAGTTTCATACACCACATAGAGAGAAAAGGAGAGCTAGCCTTGCCCTTCTTCTTCCTCTAGCCAAACAGCTCAAGGAGCACTTGTAGCTACTTGTTCTGATTTAGTGATCATGCGAAGACCCCGCAGAGCAGGACTAGGGGTGTTATCTCCACGGAGAGCCCCGAACCTGGGTAAGATCCGCCGGCGTGCATGTCTTCGCCTCATCCTGTTTCCAGGCACCGACGATGTCTTACTGGCTCCCACAATGATAAGCCACCCGTTGGCATATGTCGCACCTACCACCCGACAACTATTGTGATAACACTTCCGCACTGCACGCTCAACGCAAGTGCACGTCATTGTTTGAACCAAGTGTGCTGCAGTACTCAGGCGAGTGAACTTCGTGTCGGAAAAAACTGCACGCGGTGTTTTTTGGTACCTTTTTCGCTCTAATTTTTTTTACTGTTTATCAGAACGAGGCGTGTAATATAACGTTGAGAAGCTATGGATTAGGTGCAACTTCGCCATGTTGAACACTTTTCGGGATTCCTCACGGTTTAAGAGCAGTTTTGAAAATGGTGCGCCGCATGACGAGTGGCAGCAAGCGTTTTTTCGCGTTTTTCTCTAAACGCTCGTCGGATTAAATCAAATGATACACCGTTGGAAAGATACCATCGAGGCCCATCTTTTTCATATGTATTATTTTCTCTAATTCATTACGGTTTAAGAGCAGTTTCAAATTTACTAAAATCGCGGAACTCTGTTTTTCAAAAAAAATTCAAATTTTCGGTACTATCTTTGCTCCAGTTTTTGAACAGTTTGTCAAAATGAGGCATATGGTATGCCATTGGAAAGCTACGGACAAGGCGCAACTTATATATGTTGAAATGGTTTTGAGATTCCTCACGGTTTTTAGTTAATTTTGAAAATCGTGCGGCTGACGACGAGAGGCAGCGGCTGTTTTTCGCGAAGTTTTTACAAACCGCTTTTCGAAATGATTCAAATTATATGCCGTTGGAAAGATATCGATGAGGCGCAACTTTTTCATGTAGAACACTCTCTCCAATTCCTTACGGTTTTAGAGCAGTTTTGATTTTACCGAAAAACGGATACTCTGTTTTTTGCGAGACCAAAATCGTCGTGTGTACTGCATCGGACAGAAGAACGCACTGCTTCAAATTAAAAATCGCACTGCATCAGGCAGTCAGGTGAACTTCATGATTTCTTTTGTCAAACGTAAATTTTCTCAGGCGAGGAAGTGATCAACACTTCACATCGGGCGTAAGTGAACCACAACACTATCGAGAAATGAACCGCATAGTTTTGTTTATCATTTCTGTAACAATTATTTGTACTTCAAATTTTTTTAGAGTAAGTGAGCCGCAACACTACATAAGTGAAACAACGACTGAGCGAGTGAACTACATAAAAAAAGAAGTGAAATTCTTTGAGATGTTTTTTCCTCTCGTTTACCAAGTGAAGAACAAAGGAGTCTTCTCTCGTTTTCCAACTATTTGATAAATGCATCAAGACACTTTTTAGATAAACGCATCAGAACAGCGGGACCGAGTCTTAGTGAACCACATCATGTTTTCTATATCATGTTCTAAAAATATATACTTTAAACTAAGTGAGCTGCCTTGATAAAGTGAAGTTTTTGTAGCGCAGCGAAGTGAACTTATTTTTGGAGTTCTCTTACACATTTTTTGTGAGCTTCGATTGACGTCAATCTGGGCTGCGAGACAAACCGAATGAACTGCATTTTTTTATTTTTTGTAATAAAATATGAATATGGACTGCATGGCGCCTGGGTATTGAAAAAGTGAACCTCTCAAAAACACAAACTTCCTAATTGCATACTCCCTCCGTACGAAAATACTTGTCATTAAAATGGATAAAAAGAGATGTATCTAGAACTAAAATACATCTAGATACATTCCCTTTTATTCATTTTGGTGACAAGTATTTCCGGATGGAGGGAATACATTTTAAGCTCTTCATGTGTCCATCATGTGTTTTTACACAGTGGACGTGTGGTTTTCTCATTGGGCATAAGGTTTGCAACAAGTTAATTCTCTTTTTGTCCCTGATAATTTAAAACAAACGATAATAAGTACATCTCCTAGATGAACCTCTACGGGAGTTCACATGACTGCTCCTAGATGAACTCATCTGCAGATGATCACCGCAATTTTGCAGAAACAAACTCTGACAGAAAAGTACAATATGACCCTCGTGGGGTTACTACATGGCAGAGGCACTACAACTCTGCCCGCCGACGAACTGCAAATGGCCTGGCAAACGAATTGGGGTTGCCAACCTGAAACTTAATTGCACCGAGACGTAGATTGCCGAGAACACAAATAATCTAGCTGCTCGTCCAGGTGCGCCAAACTGCAAGCGCACTGCAAATAAAAGGAATGAGAACCGCAACCTTTTGAAGAAGTTTGTCCAAGAAGAGATGTAGCTACTCATGGTTACCGCAGCCCACTCCCAACCGCGCTGCTACTCGAGGTTGTTGTGGCGCGTGGGAGGGTCACCGAACTGCACGCCGTCGTATGCCCTACTGCATGCTGTCGTCGGTCGCACTGCACGCCGACGTTGGCCGTACTGGACGCCCGTAGGTGCCACACATCTTGCCATTCGGGGCACGGCGATGCACGACACACAACCACAGGCAACTAAATCAGTGAGCAGGGAATGGGCGATGCAGCTCGGCAGTGTCGGAGTCACACCTCGAGAATGGGCGGATCTGGCCAGGGGAGAGGGGAGGCCAGGGAGATGTCGGACCGGGGAGGCCAGGGAGATGTCGGACCTCCAGCCCACCGATGCTGCACGTGAGGGTGCCCGCACGCCGGGGCGGGGGCTGAGCTGCATGCCGGGTCGAGCTGCACTGCACACCACAGTCGCCCGCACTGCATGCTGTGCAGTTCAGAGAAAGGTAGAGGGGAGTCCGGTGGGGAACCCAGGGGTGCGACGTAGGCAGTGGCGGCCCGGTCCACCCGTGGTGTAGAGCGGAGGTGGTGGCGGCGAGGGCTGGGATCCGGGGTGGCTTGTCCGCGCCGGAGGAGGGGGCGCCCAGGCCTCGCCGGAGAGGAGGAAGAGAGCCGGTTGATCTCCTCCCTCGGGCCTAGTTGGATCCGCAACGGCGCGGGGCGGCCGGCAGCGTGGCAATTCTGGGCGGCCGGTGGAATGTGGTGGGGCGGCGGGGAAGGTAGGCGATGCGGGGAGGCGGTGCGGCGGCGAGGAAGGGAGGCGGCACGCGGCGCGCGGCGGGAGGCGGGGCGACGATGCGGGGTGGGAGGCGGGGCGACGATGCGGGGTGGGAGGCGGGGCAGCGGTGTGAAGGCACGGGGTGGAAGGCAGGGCGGCGGCGCGGGACGGGAGACGGGGCGGCGGTGCGAAGGCACGGGGTGGGAGGCGAGGCGGCAGCGCAGGACGGAAGGCGGGGCGACGGTGCGAAGGCGCGGGGTGGAAGGCGGGGCGGGAGGTGGGGAGCACAGGGAGAGAGGGGATTGGGCTGGTTTTAGGAATGGATAAGGTGGGGGTTGGATTTTTTCTTCGGGGCTGGGCGTCTGGTCCGATGTTAGAAGAATAAGGTTTTGGGGTGTAGAATAAGGAGGTCTTAAGGGTGTTATCTTAACACCCTTAAGAGTCTTATTCTACTAACAATTTTCTTATTCTGCTAACACAAACACACTGTTGCATCATCCTAACCGAACCGCGTCAGAGCCCTTAAACAAAGCACCTACCCCACCCCCACCTCTCGTAACCTCCCGCACGACAGGAATCCCCACACCCCACCCGCAGCAACCTCCCGATCCCCCACCACCTACCACCGTCGGTGCCGCCGCACCAGCGCGTCCCTCCACCGCCGCCGGCCTCGTCAACCAGAACCCCGAGCCTGCCCACCACCTACCTACGACACACTGCCCCGCCCCGCCGCCGCCCCGCTGCCATGGCAGCGCCGCCGGGGCCCGGGTCGTCCTCTCCCTCTCCGGTAGGGAGGCCCCGTCGAGCAACTCCCTGGCTTGCCACCGTGAGGAGGCCGGTCAGGAGGCATGCGCTAGCGGCCCCAGCCCCTGCTGCCCGCGGCGGATCCGACGAGTCAACCCACCTCCTCATCTCCCCCGCGGCGGATCCGACGAACTCTATCACCATGCGCCGGTGGCCGGATCCCCACCCGCGCGCGTGCAGCCGGGCTCCTTCCTCCACCGCAAATCTTACCCCCGTCGCCTCCTCCTCATTCAGGTGATCTTCCCCTACCTCCTTTGCAGCAAGACAACGAGGGGCTCTTCTCCCCAGCACGCATGCCCACAGAAATGGCGTCAGATCCTTCGAACTGGGCGGCCGCTCCCCACACGTTTGTCGCCATCGACTGGAGAACCACATGGGAGCACCACGAGCTTCACGCTGGTGCCGCAATCATGGGTCTTTTCGTTGACCGTCGAGTTGGACGCCGGGTGTCGAGCGCATCCAGATCGAGGGCGCATGGCCCATGGCCTCCTCACTTCCAGTAGCTCCCCTACGGCCACCTACTCCTGGGGTTGCCGTGGAGTTTGGTGGCCTCCCGTCGATGTCCAGCACGCGTCGTCCTCTTCTCCATCAACGAGGCAGCATCGGCACAGCGCCAGAAGGATGGGGAAAGCGGTGCATGTGTGTTGCAGTTCGCCGGAGATAGGAGTGCAGCTCAGTTGCGCGGCGCGTGCAGCTCGGCTAGCTTGTGCGTGCAGTTCCCTGGCCGACCACTCCTACCCTTCAGAATATCCTGGCTCGGTGGTGGCGTGAGATGTGGTTCGGTGCTCGTGTAGGTGCAGTTTGTGGGCACACCGCAATGTCGGCAGCAACGCCTGGGTCTCCACCTCTCCAGCCGTCTCACTTCCCTCCTCTCCTTGTTCCTATGGTGGCGACCACTCCTTGCAGTTCAGAAAAAGTTTTTTCTTCAAATTTGGCCGTCGATGCAGTTCGACAGGAGTACATCTCAGCCCGTGCAGTTTGTGCGGCCGTGCGGCTCGGCGAGCTATTTTGTGCAGTTTCCTGGATGCATTTCAGGTGCTGCCTGCCTATGATGAAATTTGGTTCAGTTTACTTGTTTGTATTTACTCAAACATCATGTAGTTCACCGAAACTCTTTGTTGTTCTCATGTTAAAACAATGGGGGTTCACTTTGTAAAAAAAAAGGGCAGCCCCTTAGTGGTTCACTTTGTAAAAAAAGAGAAAGAAATCCCCATGGGAGGTTCACTTATTTTTCTAAAGCAATTTGTTTTGTTTGTGGGAGGTTCACTTATTTTTCTAAAGCAATTTGTTTTGTTTGTGGGACGATTGAAAAAAGTAGCTCATTACCCCTCTATATGAAGTGCAATTTGTTTTGTGTGTTTCAAAATTCAGTCGAATGCAGTGCGTTTGGTCCTCGGACGTCGTTCACTTTTGCGAGTGATGATGTTCACTTGTGCCCAACATGAAAAGTGCAAAAAAATTAGCGAAACAACAAGATAGTAATGTGCTTCACTTTGATATATGTCACGGTTCACTTGCCCTCATCTCTAGGGTACACTCTCGTTCATAAAAAAAAAGTTGAAAAGAATACAATAAAAACTCGCAAAAACTCATCTAAGAAACTTTATGTCTGACACAAAGATCATGAAGTTCACCTGCTCGTCTAATACAATGCGGTTTTCAGTCCGAAGCAATGCAGCTTTCTGTCGGATGAAGTTCACACGTCGCGGTTCACTTTCTCTCGTCTGTGTGGTCCACTCATGTTCATAAAAAAAGTTAAAAAAAGACAACAAAAACTCGTATGAGAAAAATAACGTCCGACAAAAAAAATTATGCAACTCGCTTGCCCGTTCGATGCAGTGCGGTTTTCATTCTGAAGCAGTGCGTTTTTCTGTCTGATGCAGTACATACGACGATTTTGGGTCGCGAAAAACGGAGTGTCTCTATTTCATTAAAATCAAAATTGCTCTTAAACCATAAGGAATCAGAGAGAGTGTTCTACATGAAAAAGTTGTACCTCGTCGATATCTTTCCAACGGCGTATAATTTGAATCATTCCGACCCGCGGTTTGTAAAAATTTCGCGAAAAACGTCCGCTGCCACACATCGTCAGCCGCACGATTTTCAAAATTAACTTAAAATCGTAAGGAATCTAGAAAACATTTCAACATATGGAGGTTGCGTCTCGTCCATAGCTTTTCAATGGTATATTACATGCCCCGTTTCGACAAACGATTAAAAAACTGGAGCGAAAACAGTATAAAAAATTTGAAAAACAAAATTCCGCGATTTAGTAAATTTGAAATTGCTCTTAAACCGTAACGAATTAGTGAAAATAATGGATATGAAAAAGATGCGCCTTGACGATATCTTTCCAACGGTGTATCATCTGCTTCATTCCGACCAGCGGTTGAGAAAAAAAGGCGAAAAAACGCTCGCTGCAACTAGTCGTGTGCTGCACTGTTTTTGAAACTGCTCTTAAACCGTGATGAATCTTGAAAAAATTTCAACATGGCGAAGTTGCGTCTAATCCATATATTTTTAACGGTATATTACACGCCTCGTTCTGACCAACGGTTTAAAAACTGGAACGAAAATAGTACCAAGAAAACACCGCGTGCAGTTTTTTGCGACGGGAGGTTCACTAGTCTCTATTGCAGTGCCCTTGCTACTGAAAGTGCGGTGCCTTCGCGTTGAGCGTGCAGTGCAGAAGTGTTATCAGAATAACTATTCTGCTAATATTAGCAGAATAGACCGGCTGTATATACATACACACATATATATATACATATAGGATGGGTCTATTCTAATAACACCCCGTTAAGACCTTATTCTAACAACACCAAAGCCTTATTCTGATAACACTACAAACTAAACCCGCAACCCAAGCGAACCGAACTGCGTTAGAAAAAAAATGCCACACTCTATCTTCTACTCGTCCACCCACCCTCCCATCTCTCTCCCACGACCTCCATCTCCAGCTCGTCAACTCCCCCGCGCCGCCGCCCGGCCTCCTACCCCGCGCCACCCCACCGCCTCCTCCCTCGCGCCGCTCCGCCACCACCTCCCCCGCGCCGCCCCGCCGCCTCCCACCCCCGCGCCGCCCCGCAGCCTCCTACCCCCCGCGACGCCCCGCCGCCTCCTACCCCCGCGCTGCCGCGGCACCACCGCCCAAAATCACGGCCACCCGCGCCGAGCACTAGGGCCTCCCGCCGCCGCCGGTCTCCGCCCACACCTTCCTCCCCCATTCGTCGTGCCTCTGGTCCGGCCGCAGGAAGCGCCCCCGCAACCCTCTCGCTCTCTGTTCCAGGGGTCATCTTCTCAGATGCCGGCTGAGATCCACGGTCGTCGCGCCGCCATTCACCTGCCTGGCCTTCCTCTGGCTCTCCCTGGCCTTCTCCATCTTCGCGCCGCCGTTTGCTGAGCAGCAGACGCCGCTGACCCCTCTCATCGCCATGGATCCCGGTGACCCTGCCTTCTCTGTGTCTCACCGGCACCGCGCCCCCTACCTCCCTGGACTCCCCGGTGCATGGGCCACTCGACCCCAACCCCGCAGCACACTCTCCCACGATGGAAAACACCATCCCTGACCACATGGATCCTCCTTGTGCTCACCCGCAGAACGCCGCATCCTCCAGATCCAATCTTGTTTTCTCTGTGCAGTTCAGCGGTGCGTGGACGTGCAGAGCGGCGGCGCCGGCAAAACGATGAGGAGGAGGATGGTGTGTGCCTTCTGGTTCGTGGGCTCGTCGTTTTGCAGCTCAATTTTGCTTGTTAATGCAGCCCATTTTTGCTCGTCTGAGCAGTCCATAATGCTCCTCGGCAAACCACTTGACATCCTTCCTCGTCCATATTGTGGTGTGTAGTCCTGTAATCATGGTCGTGCAGCCCATCGACGCTAGGGTGTGTGGTTTGGTCAGTGCGGGTGTGTGGTTCAGCGCCCGTTGATGTGTGGGTGGGCGACAACAAAATTTTCTACTCTGAATGCGATTTGATTTTCCAGATTTACAAAGACGTTGTAGGAAAAAAATTGAACAACTATAGTTCCTTGTAAAAAAAACACTGAATTCCATTTTGATGCAGTTCGGCTGGGGACGCTACACTGCAGTCCGTCTCTATATTATTGAGAGTTTCTAATTCATTTGTTTTGTGTGTTTGAAAATTCAGTTAACTACGTCAACACATGCAGTGCGTTTGGTCCTCGGATGTGGTTCACTTGCGCCCAACATGAAAAGTGTGAAAAATTGAGCGAAACAACAAGATATTAATGTGGTTCACTTAGATATATGTTGTGGCTCACTTGCCCCCGTCTCTGCGGTCCACTCTTGTTCATAAGAAAATTGAAAAAAATACAACAAAAACTTGTCTGAGAAAAAAATTACGTTCGACAAAAAAATCATGAAGTTCACTTGACCGGCTGATGCAGTGTGGTTTTCTGTCTAAAGCAGTGCGGTTTTCTGTCTAAAAGCAGTGCGGTTTTCTTCCTCGTCTTCAAAAATTTACGTCCCACAAAAAGGAAATCATGCAGTCCGCTAGCCCGTCTGATGCAGTGCGGTTTTCAGTCTAAAAGCAGTGCGGTTTTTGCTACCTCTTGAGCATGCGTTGGTTTTCCCTTAAAGAGGAAAGGGTGATGGAGCAAAGTAGCGTAAGTATTTCCCTCAGTTTTTGAGAACCAAGGTATCAATCCAGTAGGAGATTACACGCAAGTCGCCTAGTACCTGCACAAACAATCAAGAACCGTGCAACCAACGCGATAAAGGGGTTGTCAATCCCTTCACGGCCACTTGCAAAAGTGAGATCTAATAAAGATAATAAGATAAATATTTTTGGTATTTTTGTTGTATAGATTGGAAAATAAAGATTGCAAAATAAATAGTAAACTAGAATTATAGATCGGAAACTTATATGATGTAAAGTAGACCCGGAGGCCATAGGTTTCACTAGTGGCACTGGTGCGCATCGGTCCTAAACAAACGGTTTTTAACCCCTTTCCGCGACGGCATTTGGAACCGTCTCCAAGTGAGTGTGGGCAATAGGTCCCACACGACCCAGAAACCGTCGGGGATATGCCCTCCTAGCACACACGTTCGGCAAAATGAGGTCGTGTGCGACCGGCGAGCGCTCAAATACGGAAATACGTAGAGTAGAGCTAAAAAATACAATTATACGACGAAATTGTTTCCGGTTGCAAGTACATCACACACAGTCAGTCCCCGCTAAACGTTTCCGTTAATATGCACATCCCACACAGTCGCTCCAAGGAAAACGTTCTGTTCATAGGTACATCACACACAATTTTTCCCGTTAAATCATTTGTGTTATTGAATGTATCACACACGGTCCATAGAAGAAACTGTGTGGCAAAGGCTGTCCATCACACACAGTTTTTACGTGGTAAACGTTTGCGCAAGGTGGCCTAACGCAAACAGTTTTCAAGAGAAAGTTGTGTGTGATTGTTCATTGAGCCAACACAGTTTATTCCTAGAAACTGTGTGCGTTGTCTCAGGTCATGGCCCACGGTATTATTTCAACAACCGTTTGCAATAGCAAAACCCAAGCAGGCAAATTCGCCATTAGCAGGCTAATTATGTGATTATTCATAATCCATTTATTAATCTATTTGACATTTCATATTAAGCACACAATATATTTCATTTCCATATTAAGGAAGTAGAATTTCATAATCGAAATACATCAGAGTACAACATGATATAGCTTCAGCACTCAGCTACCCCATTACACAACTGCACCAGCAGCAAGTTCCACATGCAACATATAGAACCTTTCGAAATTAGCATCATAGACGGTATATAGACAAATGCATCTCATCTGGAAAACTGCTGAAGCGGAAGGCGAATATTGAGCCTTCATTCATGTTGAAGGTCTTTGCAACTTTAGGCCAGTGCCTGTGGATGATTGACCGTCCGTCCTTTGTCCTCTTCAGGAACACTTCAATATTGAACCGTGGGTGTTGTAAGAAAACCTTCCTCGCCTCCTGACCATAGAGGTGGTTTGAGAGGTAATCATCAGTGAACTTCTTTGGAAAGGCCTGAAAACAAGGATGTGCATAAATATCTTCTCTATATTGGAAATGGGGCAAAGGAATAAAAAAGGCAAGGTATAATAGTTAGTACCATCTTGTAGTGAACTGATGTCTTCTTCATTATGCAGACAAAGATCTTGTTGTTTTTTGTCACTAATTTCTTTATCCTAACAATCTTTCTGAGTTTCTTGATTTGATTGATATTCATGGACAACTCATTCCCCATATGCAAAAAGGGTCGAACAGTGGGTCAAAACCTCTGACACTAGGACCTACATGTGCAAGACCAAATTGTTAAAAACCAAAATATTAGAATGGTTCCTACACAACAATACAAAATTCTACCCACGACAATTGGACATTGCTTTGCAGAATTGAACTAAGCAGTTAACTAAACACCACAACAAATGAACCAAACATTAACTGAGCACCACATTGCACAATATAACATAATCCTAATAGAAAATCAGACAGTTAACCAAACAGTTAACTACAGCCAATTGTAGCAATTGTATTTGTTTCGCATGTATTTACTACAGCCAAATTCAATTTATTCCTCACATGGTATACAATAACAGAATGCACCCACAATTTTGTAAAGATAAATTCGATTTATTTCTCACACGGAAGAAAATACAAAATTGCAGTCTGAAGAATTGAACATCACATTTACAGAATTGAACCAAACAGTTAACTGAAGACAACAACTAATTAACAATACAGTTAATAAGTAAGCACCACACTGCACGGCATATAGAACATATACACTAGAGCAACAAATTGCATGGTAAAAATTAGATATCACAATTCACTAGAATTTGTGAAGGAAAGGCAGGAGCAGCACACGCAACAGGTAAACCGAGCATGCTTAACCGGCGTAGCTAGCAAATGGCAAGGTGCTCCTTCAAGATCTGGGGGTCGGCACGAATGGCAGCCATCGCGACCTCATCCGCGCGTGCGGCCACGATTTGTTTCTCTGCTGCCAAATGCTCCTTGAGGTCCGGGCTATACTGCGTGCACCATGGCTTAGGCCGGCGCTTATTTGGTGGAGGGGTCGGTGATTTGGGTGGAGGTGTCGCGCTCGCGCCGGCGGTTGGGGCATGTGGGATGTGGAAGGAGGAGGAGGATGGGGGTCGGGTGTGGATTACCTGCCTGGATAGAGGAGGCCGAGCAGCGTGAAGGAGGGTCGCCGACGAGGAGGCGGCGCTGCAAGCAAGGAGTGAAGGTTTCAACTTGGAAAGGAAGGCGGAAAGAGGGGAAATGTGTCTTTTGGTAGGGGGGAGGGGGCAGGGAGTTAGATATTTCCGCAGAAGCCAAAAATTTGGAATCGCTTCAGCGAAAAAACTGGCGCGCAAAGTGTCATCAGACACGGTCCCTTATTCAGAACTGTGTACGATATGTGGACATCATAAACGATTCAGATAGCTTAACCTGCGTGTGATGAGTTTGAACGTCAAAATTTTTGGTTCGAATTTCCATGGTTACAGTGGTCATCCACGTCATTGCATAATTTGGGTACACAAAGGAGACTACAACACACCCACACTTCTTAATCGAGCAAGTTCAGCAATTAAACAGAGCTAGCTGACCTAAACATTACTCTAATAAATTAAAGACCGGCGCTCTTAATTAAACAAAACAAAGAGTACTACTATGGCTGGTGCTCGTCGATATCCGTCGCCGCCTCCATTTCCAGCTCGCGCCCGACGGTCTCCTGGGGAAGGGGCTCCATGGCATCCATCGCTCCATACTCGGCAAGCATCTCGCCATCCGCGTTCGCCATCTCTTTGGAAAAGGCAGCCACGAGCTGGGCGTGGGCGGACCCGATCTGGGCTTGGACGGGCTCCGTCGTCGCAAGGTATGCGGCGGAGGAATGGACGACTGCTCGAACGCTCTCGGCGATTGCCAGCTCTTTGGCCGTGGGTTGCCGACCGTTATCGGAGAAGCTTCATTCGATTTGTGCGGTGACCGCCAGGAGCATGGCATGGGCGGCCTCGACATGGTCGTGGGCGGCCTCCATCAGGGCTAAGGCCGCCGCTGCAGAACGAACAGCTGCTGTGCCGCTCTCGCTAGTTGCTATCCCCGAGGCAGATGTTGTTGCCGCCAACTGAGAAGCAACAACGGCCGTTTGGGCTGCCTTTGCCGCCCGGTCGCAGATTGCGGCCGCGCTCATGCACCTTGTTAGCATGCGCATGGCGGCTACGGCCGCGCTCTCGCCGGAGTGGGCCACCGAAGTTGCCCTCACGACGCGGGTCCACGTGCCCATCTTTCACCGCTGACGATTGAACAGTGAAATGATATTTGGGGAGCGAGCTAGTGTGCTTGAGACGCCGGCTGTGGACTGTAGCCGACGCACCTTCTCGCGTAAGCCATAGGCGTACTATACACCGACGGTGCTCCAGGATATTTTGTGCTGCATCTCACACAGTTGTTGATAATAAACTGTGTGCGATCTACTTGATTTTTCATATTGATTTGAATTACATAAACGGTGTTTGAATTGCTCGACCTTTTATCTGGAGTGAACATGCAACTATATGTGTGTCGTAGAAGAATTGGAATTATTTAGGGTTCGTTTGAACATTTAATACATTAAATTGGATTTCTAGCCATTTCAGGTGAACAATTCAAATTTGAACTACATGCACATGCTCGAGTGCATATAAATTGGTCGAAAAATCAAACTGTGTCCTTGGGTGCATGCTTAGGTCCCATGCAAAAAATGGGAATGAATTTCAAACACCAGGGCACCATTGATTGCCGGAAAAACATTGAGATGCCTGGTTTTCAAATTCTAGTAAATCAAAAACTCGTCTGAAATTCATGAAACTTGGCATGCTATCATGGAGCGGCATCAACATGCCGTGGTACAAATTTTGTCCCATTTGGGGCAGGTTTGGGTATATGCTTCTCACAAACCGGAGCTTCTCACAAGAAGCATGATGGTTTTCGGTAGGGAATGTCCCACCTTTGGGGACGAAACGATATCCATTGCCTCTTATTGCTTTCAAATTTTTTTCTCGTGTCAACATAGAACAACAGGAGTGTTGTGTGATGTTTTGTGATTTTTCGGGGTACGTTTGGACTTTTTATGCATTAACTGAGTTTTCAATGCATTTATGTGCATAATTCAAATTTGACCTACATGCACATGCTCCAGTGCATATAAATTGGTCAAAAAATCAAATTTGTGTCCTTGGGTGCATGCTTAGGTCCCATGCAAGAAATGGGAATGAGTTTCAAACACCAGGGCACCGTTGATTGCCGGCACAACATTGAGATGCCTGGTTTTTAAATTCTAGTAAATCCAAAACTCACCTGAAATTCGTGAACCTTGGCATGCTATCATGGAGCGGCATCAACATGCCATGGTACAAATTTTGTCCCATTTGGGGCAGGTTTGGGTATATGCTTCTCACAAACCTGAGCTTCTCACAACAAGCATGATGCTTTTCGGTAGGGAAGGTCCCACCTTTGGGGACGAAACGATATCCATTGCCTCTTATTGCTTTCAAATTTTTTTCTCGTGTCAACATAGAACAACAGGAGTGTTGTGTGATGTTTTGTGATTTTTCGGGGTACGTTTGGACTTTTTATGCATTAACTGAGTTTTCAATGCATTTATGTGCATAATTCAAATTTGACCTACATGCACATGCTCCAGTGCATATAAATTGGTCGAAAAATTAAATCTGTGTCCTTGGGTGCATGCTTAGGTCCCATGCAAGAAATGGGAATGAATTTCAAACACCAAGGCACCGTTGATTGCCGGCAAAACATTGAGATGCCTGGTTTTTAAATTCTAGTAAATCCAAAACTCTTCTGAAATTCATGAAACTTGGCATGCCATGGAGCGGCATCAACATGCCGTGGTACAAAGTTTGTCCCATTTGGGGCAGATTTGGGTATATGATTCTCACAAACCGGAGCTTCTCACAACAAGCATGATGCTTTTCGGTAGGGAAGGTCGCACCTTTGGGGACGAAACGATATCCATTGCCTCTTATTGCTTTCAATTTTTTTTCTCGTGTCAACATAGAACAACAAGAGTGTTGTGTGAATTTTTGTGATTTTTCGGGGTACGTTTGGACTTTTTATGCATTAACTGAGTTTTCAATGCATTTATGTGCATAATTCAAATTTCAACTACATGCACATGCTCGAGTGCATATAAATTGGTCGAAAAATCAAATCTGTGTCCTTGAGTGCATGCTTAGGTCCCATGCAAGAAATGCGAATGAATTTCAAACACCAGGGCACCGTTGATTACCGGCAAAACATTGAGATGCCTGGTTTATAAATTCTAGTAAATCCAAAACTCGTCTGAAATTCATGAAACTTGGCATGCTATCATGGAGCGGCATCAACATGCCGTGGTACAAATTTTGTCCCAATTGGGGCAGGTTTTGGTATATGCTTCTCACAAACCGGAGCTTCTCACAACAAGCCTGATGGTTTTCGGTAGGGAAGGTCCCACCTTTGGGGATGAAACGATATGCATTGCCTCTTATTGCTTTCAATTTTTTTTCTCGTGTCAACAAAGAACAACAGGAGTGTTGGCGAAATTTTGTGATCTTTCGGGGTTCGTTTGGACATTTTTATGCAGTAACTGAATTTTCAATTCATTTATTTTCACAATTCAAATTTGAACTACATGCACATGCTCCAGTGCATATAAATTGGTTGAAAAATCAAATATGTGTCCTTGGGTGCATGCTTAGGTCCCATGCAAGAAATGGGAATGAATTTCAAACACCAGGGCACCGTTGATTGCCGGCAAAACATTGAGATGCCTGGTTTTTAAATTCTAGTAAATCCAAAACTCATCTGAAATTCATGAAACTTGGCATGCTATCATGGAGCAGCATCAACATGCCGTGGTACAAATTTTGTCCCATTTGGTGCAGGTTTGGGTATATGCTTCTCACAAACCAGAGCTTCTCACAAGAAGCATGATGCTTTTCGGTAGGGAACGTCCCACCTTTGGGGACGAAACGATATCCATTGCCTCTTATTACTTTCAAGTTTTTTTCTCATGTCAACATAGAACAACAGGAGTGTTGTGTGAATTTTTGTGATTTTTCGGGGTTTGTTTGGACATTTTTATGCATTAACTTAGGTTTCAATGCATTTATGTGCATTATTCAAATTTGAACTACATGCACTTGCTCCAGTGCATACAAATTGGTTGAAAAATCAAATCTGTGTCCTTGGGTGCATGGTTAGGTCCCATGCAAGAAATGGGAATGAATTTCAAACACCAGGGCACCGTTGATTGCCGGCAAAACATTGAGACGCCTGGTTTTTAAATTCTAGTAAATCAAAAACTCACCTGAAATTCATGAAACTTGGCATGCTATCATGGAGCGGCATCAACATGCCGTGGTACAAATTTTGTCCCATTTGGGGCAGGTTTGGGTATATGCTTCTCACAAACCGGAGCTGCACACAACAAGCATGATGGTTTTCGGTAGGGAACGTCCCACCTTTGGGGACGAAACGATATCCATTGCCTGTTATTGGCTTCAAATTTTTTTCGTGTCAACATAGAACAACAGGAGTGTTGTGCGAATTTTTGTGATTTTTCGGGGTTCGTTTGGACATTTTTATGCATTAACTGAGTTTTCAATGCATTTATGTGCATAATTCAAATTTGTACTACATGCACATGCTCCAGTGCATATAAATTGGTTGAAAAATCAAATCTGTGTCCTTGAGTGCATGCTTAGGTCCCATGCAAGAAATGTGAATGAATTTCAAACACCAGGGCACCGTTGATTGCCGGCAAAACATTGAGATGCCTGGTTTTTAAATTCTAGTAAATCCAAAACTCGTCTGAAATTCATGAAACTTGGCATGCTACCATGGAGCGGCATCAACATGCCGTGGTACAAATTTTGTCCCATTTGGGGCAGGTTTGGGTATATGTTTCTCACAAACCAGAGCTTCTCACAACAAGCATGATGCTTTTCGGTAGGGAAACTCCCACCTTTGGGGACGAAACGATATCCATTGCCTCTTATTGCTTTCAAGTTTTTTTCTCGTGTCAACATAGAACAACATGAGTGTTGTGTGAATTTTTGTGATTTTTCGGGGTTCGTTTGGACATTTTTGTGCATTAACTGAGTTTTCAATGCATTTATGTGCATAATTCAAATTTGAACTACATGCACATGCTCCAGTGTATATAAATTGGTTGAAAAATAAAATATGTGTCCTTGGGTGCATGCTTAGGTCCCATGCAAGAAATGGGAATGAATTTCAAACACCAGGGCACCGTTGATTGCCGGCAAAACATTGAGATGCCTGGTTTTTAAATTCTAGTAAATCCAAAATTCTGTTAACCATTCACGTGACGCCACATGTCTTGGTTTTAATGGTTGTAGGAGGTGCCGTGCGGACAGCTGCTTGACCTTGACTGAACGACACATGATTTGTGCATCCCTTCAACGCAAACGGTTGTTTTGGATGACCCGTGTGCAACCGCGTACAAACAATTTGGTAAGATTTGTCAATCCTTGTAACATAGATTTCATTCATAGATTAAGCATAGATTTCATTCATAGATTAAGCAGTCGTTCTTAATTTATTCAAACAGTTCAACTCGACAACTGAACTGACCAAACTTTTCCCCAATTGTTGCCAACCACGTTCTGAAATAGCTAGTTCAACTATATATACTAGCTAATTTTAAGTACATTGTACAGTTCCACCACATCTATAGTCAGATGAACTAAACAAAATAGCCCCTAAATATAACTTTGTACTACTTCCGGCTGCCTCTCCTCTGCCGAGCGCGCTCAGTAAGAGGCGGAGGAGGAGGAGCCTACCGACGAGCTGGGCAACCGCAATGCGGTGCCTGCCGCTAATGCAGCTTCAGCGAAGCTCACCTCGAACGCCCTCTACCGCTCCAGGTGACCCCTCTTGTAGCGGTGGTTCTCCTCGTAGATCTCCTAATTCCTCACCTCCGAGGCGGCTTGTGCCGCGGCCACGGCGGCGGTAAGGCTCTTTGCGTGCTCGACGAGCCGCTCTTCCTCCTCCCGCAGGAACTCGGTGTAGCGCGCAAGCTCGCTGACGCACGTGCGGGCATCCACCTCCGCCTCCTGCCTTCTGGCGGCGGTGGCGGAGCGGGTGATGACCCTGGCGGTCGACGGTGAGCTGGCGGCCACGGCGGCCGACGACGGGGTGGCGGCCACGACCACCACCTCCCGCCTTCGGGCCACGGTGGCGGAGCGGGTGATGGCCACAGTGGCCGGCAGTGGGGTGGCAGCCACGACGGCCACCTCACGCCTTCGGGCCGCGGCGGCGAAGCGGGCGATGGCCCTGGCTTTCGACGATGGTGTGTCGGCAACGGTCGTGTGGCGGCAACGGCGGCCGGCAACAGCTGCCTACGGGCACCGGCGGCGGAGCGTGTGGTGGGTGTTCCGCGCACACCCAACAAGGACACCACGCGCACTACACTACGCCGGGGATTGCGCCGCCTCCGCGGTGTAGCCTCCCAGCTGGAGCTGTCCTCTGATGACGGCGGAGTGGCTGAGCGACGATGACGGACCGGTGCCATTAGCGATTATGGGAGAAGCAGACGAGATAAGCTACAGGGATGGAAGGGAAAATGCGACGCAGGACTCGCCGGCCGTGAGGGTTTTTATAGCAGGCCGGTAAGCATTGGGATTTTGGGGGATTTCACCGAGTCGGGCGGGAAGCTTGCGCGGGAACCTGTGATGTTACGCCGGTACGGGCTCACCGATGATTCATTGGCGCCACCGTTTGGCAAAAAGAACACCCCCGCGCGCTACGCAAGCTTGCGCTATAAGCCGTCTGCGGCAGTGGGGTGACAAGACGTGCGAGGGGAGGACGAAAGGCCACATACACATACGGTTAATAAAAAAGTTTGCGATTTAATTACCTACTATACCACCGTGCTGGTTTGTAAGTATGATTTAACTAATAAAATACGAATGCATGTCGCCAAAGATTATATAGTTGGATTTGTATTTGAACATAGTTTCCAATTATATAATTTTTAAAACATGCATTAACATTTTGTTGGTTAAATTTGAGGGCAAAGTATGGCACAGAATATAAAGGAGACTATATACTAGACGGAGGTGGTACCACACAGCCGCTCTCTACGCAGCACGCAACTGTCGGCCGGCATGTAGGCGACCATTTCCTGCGTGTTCAACTGCTCTATGCGTGTGGTTGCTTGCGGTTCAGGCGGCCGCGGCGCGCTCTGCTTGCGTCCCACCGCGCATGCTCTGATCTCTCGTCCCTCCGGGTGCTCTGCCCTCGTCCCTCCACGCGAGCTGCTAGTGTTTGGGGCCGGCGCACGATCACGCATGTTCGTGTGCAAGCGGTTGCGCCGGGCGCGGTGTGATGATGCAGTTACCCGCTGCAAAAACTGCCATGCGGACGCGCCGACAATCCACGTCTCCCGGCCCCCTTTTATTCCTGCGGCCATTTACCTACATCTCTCGTCTCACATGACACAATAACCACACCCATGAGGACACATATAGGGAGGACATCCAACTGTTCCAATGACGCTCCTCGTGGCTCCAATGGCGCTCCCAGCGGCCGACGACGACAACGGTGGGCAGTTCACCACGCATCACGTAGTGGACACCCACATGAGGGGAAGGCCCTCTCGGTGGTGTACACGAACGATCCGGTCTCGGTGGAGAGCTCCATCCAAACTATGGAGTAGTTCCTTGCCGAGGTCAAGTACCGAGTGGTCGGCTTTGACCTCGAGTACACCATCGGTCGTGCCAGGCACGATCGGAAGGTTGCCGTCGCCCAGTTGTGCATGCGACATGACGTCCTCGTCTACCACTTCCACCTTGCCACAAGGCCTTGCGAGCGTTTCTCCAGGTTTATCAAGAACTCCGACTACAGTTTCGCTACGGTGGACACCACCAACGATCTAAAAGCGCTCAAGGTTTCGGAATTGAAATGCCCGAATCTTGTCAATATCCAACACCACTACAAGGTCTGGGGCAGCGAAAAAACAAACTGAACTCCCTGGTTGACCTCGCCTGGCCATCATCGACCCCTACTATGCGAAGATGAAGGAAGAGAGCAATAAGGACAAGAACGCCTGGCACAGTGTGTGGCATAAGAGACTGGATGAACAACATGTCAAGTATGTGGCCATGGACGCGTACACAAGCTACGAGATGTACAGGCGGATCGTTGACATGAGGAACTGTCTTCTTCCTGACAAAGACGAGGGATCAAGCCACATAGCAGTGGCGGGAGCGTCGCAAGAAGTAGATGACTAGACGATCATTTCTCCTACTTCAGAATGCATGCAATTGTTTATCGAGGTGTGTGCGGATGATCTGTATAGTCACTTATGTAATTGGATGTTTATTTCAGTTATATATATACATGTTATTCTACTGTAGACACAGCAATTCACACGGCTTATTCGCAGCAATCGTCTGTGTTATTATTGGTCTTCGCACACATTTCAGATTACGGACCTGTTTGCCGCGTATCACACACATCTTGTACAGTTGAACCGTTTCCATTGTGTTTCCTAATCACACACAGTTCATCCCAGTGAACCGTATGCTGTATATCGTACACACCTTCATCTGCCTGCTCGTTCCTTTTGTGCCTCCTCATCCCAAACAGTTAATTGAGCTGAACCGTATGCCCTGCATCGCACACGCAACTAAATTCTGAACCATTTTTTATGCATCTGTCATCGCAAACGTTTTGCACCTTTTTAACGCTTTTTTACACCACCGTTTGCGATTATGGCATCGCACATAGTTTCAACGAAGGGTCTCTGATCGTAGTGTCGCGTTTGGACCATACTGCAGTAGTGTGGCTTCTCTCAAGATAGCATATATTACGGTGGGTGAACAAATTACTGCCGAGCAATTGATAGAAAAGTGCATAGTTACGAGAATATCTAGGCACGATCATGAACATAGGCATCACGTCCGTGTCAAGTAGACCGAAACGATTTTGCATCTACTACTATTACTTCACACATCGACCGCTATCCAGCATGCATCTAGAGTATTAAGTTCATAAGAACAGAGTAACGCATGAGGCAAAATGACATGATGTAGAGGGATAAACTCAAGCAATATGATATAAACCCCATATTTTTATCCTCGATGGCAACAATACAATACGTGTCGGTTCCCTTTTTATCACTGGGATCGAGCACCGCAAGTTTGAACCCAAAGCTAAGCACTTCTCCCATTGCAAGAAAGATCAATCTAGTAGGCCAAACTAAACCGATAATTCGAAGAGACTTGCAAAGATATCAAATCATGCATATAAGAATCCAGAGAAGAATCAAATATTGTTCATATATAATCTTGATCATAAACCCACAATTCATCGGATCTCGGCAAACACACTGCAAAAAGTATTACATCGAATAGATCTCCAAGAACATCGAGGAGAACTTTGTATTGAGAACCAAAGAGAGAGAAGAAGCCATCTAGCTAATAACTATGGACCCGAAGGTCTGTGGTAAACTACTCACACATCATCGGAGAAGCTATGGTGTTGATGTAGAAGCCCTCCGTGATCGAATCCCCCTCCGGCAGATCACCGGAAAAGGCCCCAAGATGGATCTCACGGGTACAGAAGATTGCGGCGGTGGAAAAGTGGTTTCATTGCTCCCCTGGATGTTTTCAGGGTATAAGAATATATAGGCGAAAGAAGTAGGTCGGTGGAGCTACGAGGGGCCCACGAGGGTGGAGGGCGCGCCCTCCTGCCTCGTGGCCGCCTCGTTGCGTCTCTGACTTCCACTCGAAGTCTCTTGGATTGCGTTTGTTCCAAGAAAGATCCTCGCGAAGGTTTCGTTCCGTTTAGATTCCGTATTCCTTTCCTGCGAAACACTGAAATAGGAAAAAAATAACAATTTGCACTGGGCCTTCGGTTAATAGGTTAAAAAATAGTCCCAAAAATAATATAAAAGAGTATATTAAAGCCCATTAAACATCCAAAACAGATAATATAATAGCATGGAACAATCAAAAATTATAGATACGTTGGAGACGTATCAAGCATCCCAAGCTTCATTCCTGCTCGTCCTCGAGTAGGTAAATGATAAAAACAGAATTTTTGATGTGGAATGCTACCTAGCATAATTTTCAATGTAATTCTCTTTATTGTGGCATGAATGTTTAGATCCAAAATATTCTAGACAAAATTTTAATATTGACATAAAAATAATAATACTTCAAGCATGCTAACCAAGCAATTATGTCTTATCAAAATAACATAGCCAAAGAAAGCTTATCCCTACAAAATCATATAGTTTGGCCATGCTTCATTTTCGTTACACAAAATGCTCCCATCATGCACAACCCCGATGACAAGCCAAGCAATTGTTTCATACTTAGCCTTTTCAAACTCTTTCAACTTTCACGCAATATATGAGCGCGAGCCATGGACATAGCACTATGGGTGGAATAGAATATGATGATGGAGGTTGTGTGAGAAGACAAAAAAGGAGAAAGTCTCACATTGACGCGGCTAATCAACGGGCTATGGAGATGCCCATCAATTGATGTTAATGCAAGGAGTAGGGATTGCCATGCAACAGATGCACTAGAGCTATAAATATATGAAAGCTCAACAAAAGAAACTAAGTGGGTGTGCATCCAACTTGCTTGCTCACGAAGACTTAGGGCATTTTGAGGAAGCCCATCATTGGAATATACAAGCCAAGTTCTATAATGAAAAATTCCCACTAGTATATGAAAGTGACAAAATAAGAGACTCTCTATCATGAAGATCATGGTGCTACTTTGAAGCACAAGTGTGGAAAAAGGATAGTAACATTGCCCCTTCTCTCTTTTTCCCCCATCATTTTTTTATTTTTTTGTTTGGGCCTTCTCTTTTTTATGGCCTCTTTTTTTATTTGGGCTTCTTTGGCCTCTTTTTTTTGTCTGGAGTCTCATCCCGACTTGTGGGGGAATCATAATCTCCATCATCCTTTCCTCACATGGGACAATGCTCTAATAATGAAAATCATCACACTTTTATTTACTTACAACTCAAGAATTACAACTCGATACATAGAACAAAATATGACTCTATGTGAATGCCTCCGGCGGTGTACCGGGATGTGCAATGAATCAAGAGTGACATGTATGAAAGAATTGTGAAGGTGGCCTTGCCACAAATACGATGTCAACTACATGATCATGCAAAGCAATATGACAATGATGGAGCGTGTCATAATAAACAGAACGGTGGAAAGTTGCATGGCAATATATCTCGGAATGGCTATTGAAATGCCATAATAGGTAGGTATGGTGGCTGTTTTGAGGAAGATATAAGGAGGCTTATGTGTGATAGAGCGTATCATATCACGGGGTTTGGATGCACCGGCGAAGTTTGCACCAACTCTCGAGGTGAGAAAGGGCAATGCACGGTACCGAAGAGGCTAGCAACGATGGAAGGGTGAGAGTGCGTATAATCCATGGACTCAAAATTAGTCATAAAGAACTCACATACTTATTGCAAAAATCTACAAGTCATCAAAACCAAGCACTACGTGTATGCTCCTAGGGGGATAGATTGATAGGAAAAGACCATCGCTCGTCCCCGACCGCCACTCATAAGGAAAGAAATCAAAGAACACCTCATGCTTCAAATTTGTCACACAACGTTACCATACGTGCATGCTATGGGGCTTCCAAACCTCAACACAAGTATTTCTCAATTCCACAATTACTCAACTAGCACGACTCTAATATTACCATCTTTATATCTCAAAACAACTATCAAGTATCAAACTTCTCATAGTATTTAATGCACTCTATATGAAAGTTTTTATTAAACCCATCTTGGATGCCCATCATATTAGGACTAATTTTATAGCCAAAGAAAATTACCATGCTGTTCTAAAAGACTCTCAAAATAATATAAGTGAAGCATGAGATATCAATAATTTCTATAAAATAAAACCACCACCGTGCTCTAAAAAGGTATAAGTGAGGCACTAGAGCAAAATTATCTAGCTCAAAAGATATAAGTGAAGCACATAGAGTATTCTGATAAATTCCAATTCATGTGTGTCTCTACAAAAGGTGTGTACAGCAAGGATGATTGTGGTAAACTAAAAAGCAAAGTCTCAAATCATACAAGACGCTCCAAGCAAAACACATATCATGTGGTGAATAAAAATATAGCCTCAAGTAAAGTTACCGATAGACGAAGACGAAAGAGGGGATGCCTTCCGGGGCATCCTCAAGCTTAGGCTTTTGGTTGTCCTTGAATTTTACCTTGGGGTGCCTTGGGCATCCACAATCTTAGGCTCTTTCCACTCCTTATTCCAAAATCCATCAAATCTTTACCCGAAAACTTGAAAACTTCACAACACAAAACTTAAACAGAAAATCTCATGAGCTCCGTTAGTATAAGAAAACAAATCACCACTTTAAGGTACTGAAATTAAGTCATTCTTTATTATATTGGTGTTAAACCTACTGTATTACAACTTCTCTATGGTTCATACCCCCCGATACTAGCCATAGATTCATCAAAATAAGCAAACAACACAAGAAAAACAGAATCTGTCAAAAACAGAACAGTCTGTAGTAATCTGTATCAAACGTATACTTATGGAACTCCAAAAATTATGAAATAAATTGGTGGACGTGTGGAATTTATCTATTAATCATCTTCAAAAAGAATCAACCTAAAAGAACTCTCCAGTAAAAAATGGCAGCTAATCTCGTGAGCGCTAAAGTTTCTGTTTTTTACAGCAAGATCGCAAAGACTTCACCCAAGTCTTCCCAAAGGTTCTACTTGGCACAAACACTAATTAAAACATAAAACCACATCTAAACAGAAGCTATATGAATTATTTATTACTAAACAGGAACAAAAAGCAAGGAACAAAAATAATATTGGGTTGCCTCCCAACAAGCGCTTTTCTTTAAAGCCTTTTTAGCTAGGGATTGATAATTTTAATGATGCTCACATGAAAGACAAGAATTGAAGTGCAAAGAGAGCATCATAAAATACGTGACAAACACATCTAAGTCTAACATACTTCCTATGCATAGGCATTTTATAATCAAACAAATTATCATAGCAAGCAAAAATTAGCATATGCAAGGAAGAAGAAAACGACGATAGCAATCTCAACATGACGAGGGGTAATTTAGTAAGATAAAAATTTCTACAACCATATCTTCCTCTCTCATAATAATTACATGTAAGATAATAGGAAAATTCAACAAAATAGCTATCACATAACATATTCTCAACACGATCCACATGCATGCGAAGTTGACACTCTTCCAAAATAGTGGGATTAACATTAACTAAAGTCATGACCTCTCCAAACCCACTTTTATCAAAAATACCATAAGATTGAACATTCTCTAAATATGTGGGATCTAAAGTTGACACTCTTCCAAACCCACTTTCAATATTATTGCAAACACTATTATCAATCTCATATTCATCATGGGGCTTAAATAAATTTTCAAGATCATAAGAAGAATCACCCCAATCATGATCATTGCAACAAGTAGTAGACATAGCAAAACTAGCATCCCCAAGCTTAGGGTTTTGCATATTATTAGCACAATTGACATCAAGAGAATTTATAGTAAAATCATTGCAATCATGCTTTTTATTCAAGGAGCTATCGTGAATCTCTTCACAAATTTCTTCGTCACAATTTACAGATTCACAAATTTCAAGCAAAACCTCATAAAGATAATCTAGTGCACTCGAATCACTAGAAATTGGTCCATCTAATTGGATCTCTTAAAAATATTAGAAAGGGGATGAGGATGCATAAACTTTTAGCAAGCGAAGATGCAAGCAAAAAGAAGGCACATGGTAACACAAGATCGAATGGAAGGAGGGCGAAGAAAAGGCAAAAGATTTTCGAAAATCGTTTTAGAAGTGGGGGAGAGGAAAACAAGAGGAGAATGACAAATAATGTATTGCGAGGGATAAGATTTTGTGATGGGTACTTGGTATGTCTTGACTTGAGCATGGATCTCCCCGGCAACGACGCCAGAAATGGCTAGTTGACGGGAGATCAAATCTTGACTTGACTTGGTGCAAATCTCCCCGACAACGGCGCGAGAAATCCTTCTTGCTACCTCTTGAGCATGCGTTGGTTTTCCCTTGAAGAGGAAGGGTGATGCAGCAAAGTAACGTAAGTATTTCCCTCAGTTTTTGAGAACCAAGGTATCAATCCAGCAGGAGATTACACGCAAGTCGCCTAGTACATGCACAAACAATAAATAACCTTGCAACCAACGCGATAAAGGGGTTGTCAATCCCTTCATGGCCACTTGCAAAAGTGAGATCTGATAAAGATAATAAGATAAATATTTTTGTTATTTTTGTTGTATAGACTGGAAAATAAAGATTGCAAAATAAACAGTAAACTATAATTATAGATCGGAAACTTATATGATGTAAAGTAGACCCGGGGGCCATAGGTTTCACTAGTGGCTTCTCTCAAGATAGCATATATTACGATGGGTGAACAAATTACTGCCGAGCAATTGATAGAAAAGCGCATAGTTATGAGAATATCTAGGCATGATCATGAACATAGGCATCACGTCTGTGTCAAGTAGACCGAAACGATTCTGCATCTACTACTATTACTCCACACATCGACCGCTATCCAGCATGCATCTAGAGTATTAAGTTCATAAGAACAGAGTAACGCATTAGGCAAGATGACATGGTGTAGAGGGATAAACTCAAGCAATATGATATAAACCCCATATTTTTATCCTCGATGGCAACAATACAATACGTGCCGGTTCCCTTTCTGTCACTGGGATCGAGCACCGCAAGATTGAACCAAAGCTAAGCACTTCTCCCATTGCAAGAAAGATCAATCTAGTAGGCCAAACTAAACCGATAATTCGAAGAGACTTGCAAAGATATCAAATGATGCATATAAGAATTCAGAGAAGAATCAAATATTGTTCATAGATAATCTTGATCATAAACCCACAATTCATCAGATCTTGGCAAACACACCGCAAAAAGTATTACATCGAATAGATCTCCAAGAGCATCGAGGAGAACTTTGTATTGAGAACCAAAGAGAGAGAAGAAGCCATCTAGCTAATAACTATGGACCCGAAGGTCTGTAGTAAACTACTCACACATCATCAGAGAGGCTATGGTGTTGATGTAGAAGCCCTCCATGATCGAATCTCGCTCCGTCAGATCGCCGAAAAAGGCCGCAAGATGGGATCTCACGGGTACAGAAGGTTGCGGCGGTGGAAAAGTGGTTTCGTTGCTCCCTGGATGTTTTTAGCGTATAAGAGTATATATAGGCGAAAGAAGTAGGCCGGTGGAGCTACGAGGGGCCCACGAGGGTGGGGGCGCGCCCTCCTGCCTCGTGGCCGACTCGTTGCATCTCTGACTTCCATTCCAAGTCTCCTGGATTGCGTTTGTTCCAAAAAAGTTCCTCGCGAAGGTTTCGTTCTGTTTGGATTCTGTTTGATATTCCTTTTCTGCGAAACACTGAAATAGGCAAAAAAACAACAATTTGCACTGGGCCTTAGGTTAATAGGTTAGTCCCAAAAATAATATAAAATAGTATATTAAAGCCCATTAAACATCCAAAACAGATAATATAATAGCATGGAACAATCAAAAATTATAGATACGTTGGAGACGTATCAGTTTTCTTCCTCGTCTTAAAAAAATTATGTCCCACAAAAAGAAATCATGCAGTCCGCTAGCCCGTCTCATGTAGTGCGGTTTTCAGTCTAAAAGCAGTACGGTTTTCTTCCTCGTCTTCAAAAATTTTGCGTCTCAAAAAAGATCATGCAGTCCGCTAGCCCCCGTCTGATGCAGTGCGGTTTTCAGTGTAAAAGCAATGCGGTTTTCTGTCTGATGCAGTATACATGACGATTTGGGTGTCGCAAAAAACAGAGTGTGCGCGTTTCGGTAAATTCAAAATTGCTCTTAAACCGTAAGGAATTAGAGAGCGTGTTCTACATGAAAAAGTTGCGCCCTTGTCGATATCTTTCCAACGGTAAATGATTTGAATCATTCCGATCAGCGCTTTGCAAAAATTTCGCAAAAAAGGCTGCTGCCTCTCACCGTCGGCCGCACGATTTTCTAAATTAACTAAAAACCATAAGGAATCTCAAAAACATTTCAACATATGAAAGTTGCGCCTCGTCCATAGCTTTTCAACGGTATATTACACGCCTCTTTTCGACAAACAGTCCAAAACTGGAGCGAAAACAATACCGAAAATTTGTAAAAATAAAAAAAAGAATTCCGCGATTTTGTAAATTTGAAACTGCTCTTAAACCGTAAAGAATTAGAAAAAATAATAGATGTAAAAAAGATGCGCCTTGACGATATCTTTCCAACAGTGTATCATTTGCTTTATTCCGACAAGCAGTTTAGAAAAAAAACGCGAAGAAACGCTTGCTGCCACTCGTTGTACAGCGCACCATTTTCAAAACTGCTCTTAAACCGTGAGGAATCTCGAAAAGTGTTCAACATGAAGAAGTTGCGCCTAATCCATAGCTTCTCAATGGTATATTACACGCCTTATTCCGACAAACGGTTAAAAAACTAGAGCAAAAAAGGTACCGAAAAAACACAGCGTGCGGTTTTTTTGCGACTGGAAGTTCACTCGCCTGAGTACTGCAGCACACTTGGTTCAAACAATGACGTGCACTTGTGTTAAGCGTGCAGTGCGGAAGTGTTATCAGAATAGTTATTCTGCTAATATTAGCAGAATAGATCGGCACATGGTTGCATAACCAAATTAAACATCCAATTACATAGGTGGCTACTACGCACATGACAATTGCACACGCCAAAGTAAACTATTACACGCATAATTACATATAGGTGGCTACTACACACATGACATTTCCACACACCAAAGTCAACTATATATTACATGCATAATTAACTAGGATATACGATCATCTGATCATCATCTACTTCTTGTGACGCTTGTCGCTACTGCTTTGCTTGTGGCTCGATCCGGCCTCGTCGATTTCGGTAACGAGGCGCTTCCTCATGTCAACGATCCGCCTGTTCATCTTGTAGCATGTGTACACGCCCATGGCCGTGAACCTGAGGTGAGGTTCATCCAGTTGCCGCGTCCAGGCCCCGTGCCAGGATACGGGATTTGTTCTCTTGGCATCCTCCTTCATATTTTCGTAGTAGGGGTCGATGACAGCCGAGGCGAGTTCAACCAGGGAGTCCTTCTTCGTGCTGCCCCAGACCCTGTAGTGGTCACAGATTTCGACAAGGTTCTTGCAGGCCAAGCCCATAATCTTGAGCACCTTTACATCGTTGTAGGTTTCCAACGTAGCGAACTTGTAGTCGGTGCTGTTGACAAACCTGGCGAAACGGTCACAAGGATCTGTGGCCATGCAATAGTGGAAGACGAGGACATGATGGTGCACGCACAACTGGCCGACGACAACCTTCTGATCTTTGCCGGGATGACCGCCGGTGTACTGGAGGTCGATGTCGACCACCTTGTACTTGTCTCGAGCAAGCAATCGATCCACGGTGTTGATGTAGTCCTCCACCACGGCCGGGTCGATGGTGTACACCACCGAGAGATCCGTCTCCCTTGAGTGGGTCTCAACTTTATGCTTGCTGAACTCCATTAGAGCACCGCTAGATATCCTCTCTGTATGTGTCATCGTGGGTGTGCTTGTTGTGTTATGGGGCGAGATTGAATGGTTGAAGAGACTAAGGTTATAATGGCCGCGGGAATTAATGGGGAAGCCGGACGGCCTGGAATATCCGCAACCCCGGATGGCATTTCTAATTTGCAGCACGTAACTCCATCGTGCCGCACGTAACTACATCGCGGCGACGCGCGCGGCGCAACCGCATGCATATGGGGCCCCCAACGTGATCGTGCAAAGGCCCCAACCGCTGACGGAGCGCGCGCGGAGGGACGCTAGCAGAGCGCTCCACGGTCGCCTCAACGACGAGCAGCCATATACTCCATCCGTCCGGGAAAAGTTGTCACCATGGCGTTTTTGCAAAAAAGCCCTCCCCAAACTCCCGACATAACCCGCGCTCCTTGTCTTCTCCAGTCGTCTTCCCGTGGTCCTGGCACAGCCACGTAGCTCCACCTGAGCTCCCTTGTTCAGCTCCAGCGTGCAACTACCCTGCTCTCCCGCGCGTCCTCCGCCGCCTCCGTAGCTTCCTCCTCCGCCGCTCCCTCCCGCCTCACGAAGCTCCCTTCCCCCACTCGCCTGCCTCCATAGCCTCCTTTCACCCTAAAAATCCATTTTTCTTCCTCTGTGGGCTACTACGGCGTACTTCGGCTCTGGTGAGGCTCCGGTAAGTCCGTCCACTCTTCCTCACCCCATTCTCTCTTCCTCACCGCATCCTCTCTCCCTCCCAGATCCAGCACACAGCTCGCTCGCGCGCCGGGATGCGACGTCATGGAGGACGCCACTCCCCCCCTACTCTACTCCGTGCCCCCGATGCCATGGAGGACGCCGCTCCACCGCTGCTCCATCCTGAAGGCACTCCACCCCTGCTCCAGCCTGAAGGTGCTCCATCTCTGAATGTTTAATGCTCCTACTGCATCAATTTGCTACTCCATGGACTATTTTAGAATTTTAAACCGAGTTTTTTAATTTCCGTTCGGTACTATGGTCTCTCTGTTTTGTCAATCTGCTGTAATCATTTATTCTGTGGAGTTCGTCAGTTTTAAACAAAATGATTATTAGTGCATCCAGGAATAATTTAAGTTATGAACCATTGCAAATTCTGAATTTTGTTGTACTCATTGCGGCACTTCTGCTATATGAAGTAGTGTTGCTGACTATAATTAACTGAATTTTACAATAATCATCAGTGTAACAAATATTAGATTCTATAATACACAATATTCAGTGTAAATCTTCAAAATGAATTGTTGTTAGTATGTTCAGTGGTTAGAACAGAAGATCAGATTTCTTAGGTTCTACAGTAGACATGTTGATAACAAAGATGAGATTTCTTAGGTTGCACTACTCCCATTTTTGCTCTGCTCCCATTTTGATTGCTCTGCTCCCATTTTTGCTCACAATTATTCAGAAAAGGACTACTCCTAGTAACAAAACAGATCATTTACTGAAAATAGCTCTACATTTCTTCTTCTAATGGTTGTTCCTGTAGCAATAGTTGTACATTTCCTGAAAATAAACTTGATGTACTAAAAATAAACTTGGGCATAGTTTATTGAAAATAAACTTGATGTACTAAAAATAAACTTGGGCATTTTTTTACTGAAAATAAACTTCATGCCCCTCCACTTGTCAAGGTGAAGACTAGGGAAACTCATGGAGAAAAGAAGACAAGGTTGATGCCCCTCCACTTAGCACTTAGTTTGCACAATGACACAAATCTTTACAAATTTGCATTTACTAACTGGCACTATATTTTGATAGGTACATAACTGAATTTTCTGTATAGTAGTACAGTAGTGCACTATATTAGCTCTCCTGCTATATGAAGTGGTGAGCGAGCCATCCATATAAGTTGTTCCCTGTGTTTCAAATTGGTGATCGAGCCATCCGTCGAATCATTTATGATCATATAGAAGTTGTTCCCTATGTTCAAATAGGTGAGCAAGCCATCCATCGAATTGCCCGCAAAAATCAAAACGTAACTAGGATAACACTGTATATCTAGTGTAGAATCTTGTAAACTGAATATTTAGTGTAGAATCTGTTGGGAAACGTAGTAATTTAAAAAAAATTCATACGCACATGCAAGATCATGGTGATGCATAGCAACGAGAGGGGAGAGTGTCGTCCACGTACCCTCGTAGATCGTAAGCGGAAGCGCTATGAGAACGCGGTTGATGTAGTCAAACGTCTTCACGATCCGACCGATCCAAGTACCGAACGCACGGCACCTCCGAGTTCAGCACATGTTCAGCTCGGTGACGTCCCACGAACTCCGATACAGCAGAGCTTCACGGGAGAGTTCCGTCAGCACGACGGCGTGATGACGGTGATGATGTTGCTACCGACGTAGGGCTTCGCCTAAGCACCTCTACGATATGACCGGGGTGGATTATGGTGGAGGGGGCACCGCACACGACTAAAAGATCAACTGATCAACTTGTGTGTCTATGGGGTGCCCCCTCCCCCGTATATAAAGGAGTGGATGAGGGGAGGGCCGGCCCTCTCTAGGAGCGCCCAAGGGGGGAGTCCTACTCCCGGTGGGAGTAGGATCCCCCCTTCCCAAGTTGGAGTAGGAGAGGGAAGGAAGGGAGAGAAGGAGAGAAGGAAAAGGGGGGGCGCCGCCCCCCTCCTTGTCCAATTCGGACTAGAGGGGGAGGGGGCGCGCGGCTGCCCTGGCCGCCCCTCCTCTTCTCCCACTAGGGCCCATTAGGCCCAATATACTCCCCGGGGGGGTTCCGGTAACCCCCCGGTACTCCGGTATATGTCGGAAACGTCCCGAAACACTTCCGGTGTCCGAACATAGTCGTCCAATATATCAATCTTTACGTGTCGACCATTTCGAGACTCCTCGTCATGTCCGTGATCATATCCGGGACCCTGAACTACCTTCGGTACATCAAAACACAAAAACTCATAATACCGATCGTCACCGAACTTTAAGCGTGCGGACCCTACGGGTTCGAGAACTATGTACACATGACCGAGACACGTCTCCGATCAATAACCAATAGCGGAACCTGGATGCTCATATTGGCTCCCACATATTCTACGAAGATCTTTATCGGTCAAACCGCATAACAACATACGTTGTTCCCTTTGTCATCGGTATGTTACTTGCACGATATTCGATCGTCAGTATCTCAATACCTAGTTCAATTTCATTACCGGCAAGTCTCTTTACTCTTTCCGTAATGCATCATTCCGCAGCTAACTCATTAGTCACATTGCTTGCAAGGCTTATAGTGATGTGCATTACCGAGAGGGCCCAGAGATACCTCTCTAACAATCGGAGTGACAAATCCTAATCTTGATCTATGCCAACTCAACAAGTACCATTGGAGACACCTGTAGAGCACCTTTATAATCACCCAGTTATGTTGTGACGTTTGGTAGCACACAAAGTGTTCCTCCGGTATTCGGGAGTTGCATAATCTCATAGTCATAGGAGCATGTATAAGTCATGAAGAAAGCAATAGCAACAAACTAAACGATCATCGTGCTAAGCTAACGGATGGGTCAAGTCAATCACATCATTCTCTAATGATGTGATCCCGTTAATCAAATGACAACTCATGTCTATGTCTAGGAAACTTAACCATCTTTAATTCAACGAGCTAGTCAAGTAGAGGCATACTAGTGACACTCTGTTTGTCTATGTATTCACACATGTACTAAGTTTCCGGTTAATACAATTCTAGCATGAATAATAAAAATTTATCCTGATATAAGGAAATATAAATAACAACTTTATTATTGCCTCTAGGGCATATTTCTTTCAGTCTCCCACTTGCACTAGAGTCAATAATATAGTTCACATCGTCATGTGATTTAACACCAATAGTTCACTTCTTTATGTGATTAGTTCACATCTCCATGTGACTAACACCCAAAGGGTTTACTAGAGTCGATAATGTAGTTCACATCGCTATGTGATTAACACCCAAAGAGTGATCATGTTTTGCTTGTGAGAGAAATTTAGTCAACAGGTCTGCCACATTCAGATCCGTATGTATTTTGCAATTTTTCTATGTCTACAATGCTTTGCACGGAGCTACTCTAGCTAATTGCTCCCACTTTCAATATGTATCCAGATCGAGACTTAGAGTCATCCAGATCGGTGTCAAAGCTTGCATCGACGTAACTCTTTACGACGAACTCTTTGTCACCTCCATAACCGAGAAACATTTCCTTATTCCACTAAGGATATTTTTTGACCGCTCTCCAATGATCCACTCCTGGATCACTATTGTACCCTCTTGCTAAACTTATGGTGAGGTACACAATAGGTCTGGTACACAGCATGGCATACTTTATAGAACCTATGACTGAGGCATTGGGAATGATTTTTCATTCTCTTTCTATTTTCTGCCGTGGTCGGGTTTTGAGTCTTTACTCAACTTCACACCTTGCAACACAGGCAAGAACTCCTTCTTTGACTATTCCATTTTGAACTACTTCAAAATCGTTTCAAGGTATGTATTCATTGAAAAACTTATCAAGCGTTTTGATCTATCTCTATAGATCTTGATGCTCAATATGTAAGCAACTTTACCGAGGTCTTTCTTTGAAAAACTCCTTTCGAACTCTCCTTTATGCTTTCTAGAAAATTCTACATCATTTCCGATCAACAATATGTCTTTCACATATACTTATCAGAAAACTGTAGTGCTCCCACTCACTTTCTTGTAAATACAGGCTTCACCGTAAGTCTGTATAAATCTATATGCTTTGATCAACTCATCAAAGCGTATATTCCAACTCCGAGATGTTTGCACCAGTCCATAGACGGATAGCTGGAGCTTGCACATTTTGTTAGCACCATTAGGATCGACAAAACCTTCTGGTTGCATCATATACAACTCTTCTTTAAGATATCCATTAAGGAATGTAGTTTTGACATCCATTTGCTAGATTTCATAAAATTGGCAATTTGCTAACATGATTCAGACAGACTTAAGCATCGCTACGAGTGAGAAAATCTCATCGTAGTCAACACCTTGAACTTTGTCAAAAACCTTTTTCAACAAGTCTAGCTTTGTAGATAGTAACACTACTATCGGCGTACGTCTTCCTCTTGAAGATCCATTTATTTTCTATGGCTTGCCGATCATCGAGCAAGTCAACCAAAGTCCACACTTTGTTCTCATACATGGATCCCATCTCAGATTTTATGGCCTCAAGCCATTTCGTGGAATCTGGGCTCATCATTGCTTCCTCATAGTTCGTAGGTTCGTCATGGTCAAGTAACATGATACGTCTCCAACGTATCTATAATTTTTGATTGTTCCATGCTATTATATATTCTGTTTTGGATGTTTAATGGGCTTATTTACACACTTTTATATTATTTTTGGGACTAACCTATTAACCGGCGGCCCAGCCCAAATTGTTGTTTTTTTGCCTATTTCAGTGTTTCACAGAAAAAGGATATCAAACGGAGTCCAAACGGAATGAAACCTTCGGGAGTGTGATTTTTGGAACAAACGTGATCCAGAGGACTTGGAGTGGACGTCAGGCAACCAACGAGGCGGCCGCGAGGCAGGGGCGCGCCTACCCCCCAGGCATGCCCTCCACCCTGGTGGGCCCCTCGTGGCTCCACCAACCTACTTCTTCCTCCTATATATACCTACGTACCCCCAAACCACCGAAGTGCACCACGAAAACCTAATTCCACTGCCGCAACCTTCTGTACCCGTGAGATCCCATCTTGGGGCCTTTTCTGGTGTCCTGCCGGAGGGGCATCGATCACAGAGGGCTTCTACATCAACACTATAGCCTCTCCGATGATGTGTGAGTAGTTTACCTCAGACCTTCGGGTCCATAGTTATTAGCTAGATGGCTTCTTCTCTCTCTTTGGATCTCAATACAAAGTTCTCCTCGATTCTCTTGGAGATCTATTCGATGTAATATTCTTTTACGGTGTGTTTGTCGAGATCCAATGAATTGTGGGTTTATGATCAAGATTATCTATGAACAATATTTGAATCTTCTCTGAATTCTTTTATGTATGATTGGTTATCTTTGCAAGTCTCTTCGAATTATCAGTTTGGTTTGGCCTAGTAGATTGATCTTTCTTGCAATGGGAGAAGTGCTTAGCTTTGGGTTCAATCTTGCGGTGCTCGATCCCAGTGACAGTAGGGGAAACGACACGTATTGTATTGTTGCCATCGAGGATAAAATGATGGGGTTTATATCATATTGCATGAGTTTATCCCTCTACAGCATGTCATCTTGCTTAAAGCGTTACTCCGTTCTTATGAACTTAATACTCTAGATGCATGCTGGATAGCGGTCGATGTGTGGAGTAATAGTAGTAGATGCAGGCAGGAGTCGGTCTACTTGTCACGGACGTGATGCCTATATACATGATCATACCTAGATATTCTCATAACTATGCTCAATTCTATCAATTGCTCGACAGTAATTCGTTCACCCACCGTAATATTATGCTCTTGAGAGAAGCCACTAGTGAAACCTATGACCCCAGGGTCTATTTTCCATCATATTAATCTCCCGTTATTTCCATTACTGTTTACTTTGCTTTCTTTACTTTTACTCTTTATCATAAAAATACCAAAAATATTATCTTATCATCTCTATCAGATCTCACTCTCGTAAGTGACCGTGAAGGGATTGACAACCCCTTTATCACGTTGGTTGCGAGGTTCTTATTTGTTTGTGTAGGTGCAAGGGACTTGAGCATGACCTCCTACTGGATTGATACCTTGGTTCTCAAAAACTGAGGGAAATACTTACGCTACTTTACTGCATCACCCTTTCCTCTTGAAGGGAAAACCAACGCAGTGCTCAAGAGGTAGCAAGAAGGATTTCTGGCGTCGTTGCCAGGGAGGTGTGTGCCAAGTCAAGTCAAGATTTGACTCCCAACAACAAGCCATTTTTGCTGCGTTGCCGAGTCTACACAAGTCAAGACATACCAAGTACCCATCACAAACTCTTATCCCTCGCATTACATTATTTGCCATTTGCCTCTCGTTTTCCTCCCCCCACTTCACCCTTGCCGTTTTATTCGCCCTCTCTTTCCGTTTGCCTCTTTTTTGCTTACTTCACCATTATGGCTAGTCCTTTATCTACTCCTTTGTCTCCCGAGAATGAAGTTCTTAATTTTAAACAAAGGGGGGGGGGGGGAGAAAATCTAAAAGATGCTTGCTATAGGATTTGCAACGCTCAAAATAAATCTGCTAGAAAGCAATCTACTTCCGTTCTTCTTCGCAATTTTTATGTAGGCGTCACACATTGGAATAGATATATTCTTGATACCATTACCGGAGGAAATTTCTTGGGAAGCCATACTTTTGATTCTTATAATGCTATGATAGATTTGTTTGGCCCACCACCTCTTTTGGTTAATGGAGCTATTTTAACTTTGGAACATGTGATGCAACGTCTTGAAATTATTGAAAATAAAGTTGCCACCGTAGAGTTGATTGAAAATTTGGATAGAAAGATCCACAACCAAATTACCCAATACGGATATAAGGTAGGAGTTGCTCTTAATTTTTTTAAAGAAAAGGAACCTATGGTTAATGAGAAAATAGATCAAGATTCCACTAGAATTGATAAAATTGAGGATATTATTACCAACCTAGGATCTGCCTTTTCTTCCATGAAAAACACTCCTTCTAATGCTAAGATTGCTAAATTTATGTATGTTCCTAAAAATAAGGATGAAACTTCTAGTAAGGGAAATGCTGATCTTAAATCCATAAGCGTTCACCCCAACTTTCTCGCTATCCTTAAGGAACCTTTTGCTACAAATGATTTCCTCGATTTTGTGCCTAGGAGTTTGATAATTAATAAAAAGAAAGAAACTCCTAAGGGTTATAGGTGTCTTATTGAAGAATTGCCTACCAAATATGGCAATACCTAGATCTATCCTTGTTTTTATGCCTAGCTAGGGGCGTTAAACGATAGCGCTTGTTGGGAGGCAACCCAATTTTATTTTTAGTCTTTTTTTGATTTTTGGATCTGTTTCGGAATAAATCTTTGATCTAACCTCTGTTTATCTTTGTTTTTGTGTTTTAATTAGTGTTTGTGCCAAGTTAAACCTATAGGATCTTCTTGGATGATAGTTATTTGATCTTGCTGAAAATTCCAGAAACTTTCTGTTCACGAAAACAATTGTTAAAAATTATCAGAACATGATATAGTACTGATTCCAATTTCAGCAGATCAATAAACAAATTATTTAGGTCGTACTATTTTGGCAGAATTTTTAGAGTCCCAGAAGTTTGCGTTAGTTACAGATTACTACAGACTGTTCTGTTTTTGACAGATTCTGTTTTTCGTGTGTTGTTTGCTTATTTTGATGAATGTATGGCTAGTAAAGAGCTTATAAACCATAGATAAGTTGTAATACAGTAGGTTTAACACCAATATAAATAAAGAATGAGTTCAATACAGTACTTTGAAGTAGTATTTTGTTTTATTTCGCTAACGGAGCTCATGAGATTTTCTGTTAAGTTTTGTGTTGTGAAGTTTTCAAGTTTTGGGTAAAGATTTGATGGATTATGGAACAAGGAGTGGCAAGAGCCTAAGCTTGGGGATGCCCTAGGAACCCCAAGGTAAATCCAAGGACACCAAAAAGCCAAAGCTTGGGATGCCCCGGAAGGCATCCCCTCTTTCGTCCTCATCCATCAGTAACTTTACTTGGAGCTATATTTTTATTCACCACATGATATGTGTTTTGCTTGGAGCGTCTTGTATGATTTGAGTCTTTGTTTGTTAGTTTTCCACAATCATACTTGCTGTACACACCTTTTTAGAGAGACACACATGAGTCGGAATTTGTTAGAATACTCTATGTGCTTCACTTATATCTTTTGAGCTATATAGTTTTTGCTCTAGTGCTTCACTTATATCTTTTAGAGCACGGCGGTGGTTGTATTTTATAGAAATTATTGATCTCTCATGCTTCACTTATATTATTTTGAGAGTCTTAAACAGCATGGTAATTTGCTTTAATTGTGAAATTAATCTTCCATATTGAGTTCATTGAATATCATGAGAAGTTAGATACTTGATAAGTGTTTTGAGATATAAAGGTGGTAATATTAGAGTGTGCTAGTTGAGTAATTGTGAAATTGAGAAATACTTGTGTTAAAGTTGGCAAGTCCCGTAGCATGCACGTATGGTAAAAGTTGTGTGACAATTTTGACACATAGGTGTTCTTTTATTGCTTTCCTTATGAGTGGCGGTCGGGGACGAGCGATGGTCTTTTCCTACCAATCTATCCCTCTAGGGGCATGCGTAGTAGTACTTTGCTTCGAGGGCTAATAAACTTTTGCAATAAGTATATGAGTTCTTTATGACTAATGTGAGTCCATGGATTATACACACTCTCAACCTTCCACAATTTTCTAGCCTCTACGGTACCGTGCATTGCCCTTTCTCACCTTGAGAGTTGGTGCAAACTTCGCCGGTGCATCCAAACCCCGTGATACGATACGCTCTATCACACATAAGCCTCCTTATATCTTCCTCAAAACAGCCACCATACCTACCTATCATGGCATTCCATAGCCATTCCGAGATATATTGCCATGCAACTTTCCACCGTTCCGTTTATTATGACACGCTTCATCATTGTCATATTGCTTTGCATGATCATGTAGTTGACATCGTATTTTGTGGCAAAGCCACCATTCATTGTCAGTCTTGATTCATTGCATATCCCGGTACACCACCGGAGGCATTCACATAGAGTCATATTTTGTTCTAAGTATCGAGTTGTAATTGTTGAGTTGTAAATAATGAAAGTGTGATGATCATCATTATTAGAGCATTGTCCCATGTGAGGAAAGGATGATGGAGACTATGATTCCCCCACAAGTCGGGATGAGATTCCGGACTAAATAAAAAAAAGAGAAAAAAGAAAGGAAGGCCAAAAAAAAGAAGGCCCAAAGAAAAAAAAGAAAAAAAATAAAAAAAGAGAGAAAAAGAGAGAAGGGACAATGTTACTATCCTTTTCCACACTTGTGCTTCGAAGTAGCACCGTGATCTTCATGATAGAGAGTCTCCTATGTTGTCACTTTCATATACTAGTGCGAATTTTTCATTATAGAACTTGGCTTGTATATTCCAATGATGGGCTTCCTCAAAATGCCCTAGGTCTTCATGAGCAAGCAAGTTGGATGCACACCCACTTAGTTTCTTTTGTTGAGCTTTCATATATTTATAGCTCTAGTGCATCCGTTGCATGGCAATCCCTACTCCTCTCATTGACATCAATTGATGGGCATCTCCATAGCCTATTGATTAGCCGCGTGAATGTGAGACTTTCTACCTTTTTTTCTTCTCTCATAACCCCCATCATTATACTTTACTCCGCCCATAGTGCTATATCCATGGCTTGCGCTCATGTATTGCGTAAGAGTTGGAAAGGCTGAAGCGCGTTAAGAGTATGAAACAATTGCTCGGCTTGTCATCGGGGTTATGCATGATGAGAACGTTTATGTGACAATATTGAAACATGGCCTAACTATATGATTTTGTAGGGATAAGCTTTCTTTGGCTATGTTATTTTGATAAGACATAATTGCTTGGTTAGCATGTTTGAAGTATTATTGTTTTTATGTCAACATTAAACTTTTATCTTGAATCTTTCGGATCTAAATATTCATGCCACAATAAAAAGATTTACATTGAGAATTATGCTAAAGAGCATTCCACATCAAAAATTATGTTTTTATCATTTACCTACTCGAGGACGAGCAGGAATTAAGCTTGGGGATGCTTGATACGTCTCCAACGTATCTATAATTTTTGATTGTTCCATGCTATTATATATTCTGTTTTGGATGTTTAATGGCTTATTTATACACTTTTATATTATTTTTGGGACTAACCTATTAACCGAAGGCCCAGCCCAAATTGTTGTTTTTTTGCCTATTTCAGTGTTCCGCAGAAAAAGGATATCAAACGGAGTCCAAACGGAATGAATCCTTCGGGAGCGTGATTTTTGGAACAAACGTGATCCAGAGGACTTGGAGTGGACGTCAAGCAACAAACGAGGCGGCCACGAGGCAGGGGGGCGCGCCTACCCCCCCGAGCGCGCCCTCCACCCTCGTGGGCCCCTTGTGGCTCCACCGACCTACTTCTTCCTCCTATATATACCTACGTACCCCCAAACCACCGAAGAGCACCACAAAAACCTAATTCCACCGCCGCAACCTTCTGTACCCGTGGGATCCCATCTTGGGGCCTTTTCCGGCGTCCTGCCGTTGGGGGCATTGATCACGGAGGGCTTCTACATCAACACCATAGCCTCTCTGATGATGTGTGAGTAGTTTGCCTCAGACCTTCGGGTCCATGGTTATTCGCTAGATGGCTTCTTCTCTCTCTTTGGATCTTAATACAAAGTTCTCCTCGATTCTATTGGAGATCTATTCGATGTAATCTTCTTTTGTGATGTGTTTGTCGAGATCTGATGAATTGTGGGTTTATGATCAAGATTATCTATGAACAATATTTGAATCTTCTCTGAATTCTTTTATGTATGATTAGTTATCTTTGCAAGTCTCTTCGAATTATCAGTTTGGTTTGGCTTACTAGATTGATCTTTCTTGCAATGGGAGAAGTGCTTAGCTTTGGGTTCAATCTTGCGGTGCTCGATCCCAGTGACAGTAGGGGAAACGACACGTATTGTATTGTTGCCATCGAGGATAAAAAGATGGGGTTTATATCATATTGCATGAGTTTATCCCTCTACATCATGTCATCTTGCTTAAAGCGTTACTCCGTTCTTATGAACTTAATACTCTAGATGCATGTTGGATAGCGGTCGATGTGTGGAGTAATAGTAGTAGATGCAGGCAGGAGTCGGTCTACTTGTCATGGACGTGATGCCTATATACATGATCATACCTAGATATTCTCATAACTATGCTCAATTCTATCAATTGCTCGATAGTAATTCGTTCACCCACTGTAATACTTATGCTCTTGAGAGAAGCCACTAGTGAAACCTATGGCCGCCGGGTCTATTTTCCATCATATTAATCTCCCGTTATTTCCATTATTGTTTACTTTGCTTTCTTTACTTTTACTCTTTATCATAAAAATACGAAAAATATTATCTCATCTCTATCAGATCTCACTCTTGTAAGTGACCGTGAAGGGATTGACAACCCCTTTATCGCGTTGGTTGCGAGGTTCTTATTTGTTTGTGTAGGTGCAAGGGACTTGAGCGTGACCTCCTACTGGATTGATACCTTGGTTCTCAAAAACTGAGGGAAATACTTACGCTACTTTACTACATCACCCTTTCCTCTTCAAGGGAAAACCAACGCAGTGCTCAAGAGGTAGCATAACATGACCTCCAGAACAGGATTACCATACCACTCTGGTGCGGATCTCACTCTGGTTGACCTACGAGGTTCGATAGTAACTTGATCTGAAGTTTCATGATCACTATCATTAACTTCCTCACTAATTGGTGTAGGACTCACTGGAACTGATTTTTGTGATGGACCACTTTCCAATTCGGGAGAAGGTACAATTACCTCATCAAGTTCTACTTTCCTCTCACTCACTTCTTTCGAGAGAAACTCCTTCTCTAGAAAGGATCCATTCTTAGTAACGAATGTCTTGCCTTCGGATCTGTGATAGAAGGTGTACCCAACTGTCTCCTTTTGGGTATCCTATGAAGACGCACTACTCCGATTTGGGTTCGAGCTTATCAGTTTGAAACTTTTTCACATAAGCATCGCAACCCCAAACTTTAAGAAATGACAGCTTTGGTTTCTTGCCAAACCATAGTTTGTACGGTGTCATCTCAACGGATTTAGATGGTGTCCTATTTAACGTGAATGCAGCTGTCTCTAATGCATAACCCCAAAACGATAGCGGTAAATCAGTAAGAGACATCATAAATCGCACCATATCTAGTAAAGTATGATTATGATGTTTGGACACACCATTATGCTGTGGTGTTCCGGGTGGCTTGATTTGCGAAACTATTCCAAACTCGTAACTCAAATATTCTCCTCCACGATCAGATCGTAGAAACTTTATTTTCTTGGTACGATGATTTTCCACTTCACTCTGAAATTCTTTGAACTTTTCAAATGTTTCAGACTTATGTTTCATCAAGTAGATATAGCAATATCTGCTCAAATCATCTGTGAAGGTTAGAAAATAACGATACCCGCCGCGAGCCTGAACACTCATCGGATCGCATACATCAGTATGTATTATTTCCAATAAGTCAGTTGCTCGCTCCATTGTTCCGGAGAACGGAGTCTTAGTCATCTTGCCCATAAGGCATGGTTCGCAAGCATCAAGTGATTCATAATCAAGTGATTCCAAAAACCCATCAGCATGGAGTTTCTTCATGCGCTTTACACCAATATGACCTAAACGACAGTGCCACAGATAAGATGCACTATCATTATTAACTTTGGATTTTTGGCTTCAATATTATAAATATGTGTATCACTACGATCGAGATTCAATAAACTATTCACCTTGGGTGTATGACCACAGAAGGTTTTATTCATGTAAACAGAATAACAATTATTCTTTGACTTAAATGAATAACCGTATTGCAATAAACATGATCAAATCATATTCATGCTCAACGCAAACACCAAATAACATTTATTTAGGTTCAACACTAATCCCGAAAGTATAGGGAGTGTGCGATGATGATCATATCAATCTTGGAACCACTTCCAACACACATCGTCACTTCACCCTTAACTAGTCTATGTTCATGCTGCAACTCCTGTTTCGAGTTACTACTCTTTAATAACTGAACCAGTATCAAAATACCGAGGGGTTGCTATGAACACTAGTAAAGTACACATCAATAACATGTATATCAAATATACCTTTGTTCCCTTTGCCATCCTTCTTATCCGCCAAGTATCTAGGGCAGTTCCACTTCCAGTGACCATTTCCTTTGCAGTAGAAGCACTCAGTTTCAGGCTTGGGTTTAGCTTTGGGCTTCTTCATGGGAGTGGCAACTTGCTTGACATTCTTCTTGAAGTTCCCTTTCTTTCCCTTGCCCTTTTACTTGAAACTAGTGGTCTTGTCAACCATCAACACTTGATGTTTTTCTTGATTTCTACCTTCGCCGATTTCAGCATCACGAAGAGCTCGGGAATTACTTTCGTCATCCCTTGCATATTATAGTTCATCACTAAGTTCTAGTAACTTGGTGATAGTGACTAGAGAACTTTATTAATTACTATCTTATCTGGAAGATTAACTCCCACTTGATTCAAGAAATTGTAGTACCCAGACAACCTGAGCACATGCTCACTGGTTGAGCTATTCTCCTCCATCTTGTAGGCAAAGTACTTGTCAGAGGTCTCATACCTCTCGACTCGGGCATGAGTCTGAAATACCAATTTCAGCTCTTGGAACATCTTATATGCTCTGTGGCGTTCAAAATGTTTTTGACGTCCCGGTTCTAAGCCGTAAAGCATGGTGCACTAAACTATCAAGTAGTCAGCATACCGAGCTTTGTCAAACGTTCATAACATCTGTATCTGCTCCTGCAATAGGTCCGTCACCTAGCGGTGCATCAAGGACATAATACTTCTGTGCAGCAATGAGGATAACCCTCAGATCACAGAGCTAGTCCGCATCATTGCTACTAACATCTTTCAACATAGTTTTCTCTAGGAACATATCATAAATAAAACGAGGAGCTACATCGCAAGCTATTGATCTATAACATAGATATGCAAATACTATCAGGACTAAGTTCATGATAAATTAAAGTTCAATTAATCAAATTACTTAAGAACTCCCACTTAGATAGACATCCCTCTAATCATCTAAGTGATCACGTGATCCATATCAACTAAACCATGTCCGATCATCACGTGAGATGGAGTAGTTTTCAATGGTGAACATCACTATGTTGATCATATCTACTATATGATTCACACTCGACCTTTCGGTCTCAGTGTTCCGAGGCCATATCTGCATATGCTAGGCTCGTCAAGTTTAACCCGAGTATTCTGCGTGTGCAAAACTGGCTTGCACCCATTGTATATGAACGTAGAGCTTATCGCACCCGATCATCACGTGGTGTCTCGGCACGACGAACTTTGGCAACGGTGCATACTCAGGGAGAACATTTGTACCTTGAAATTTAGTGAGAGATCATCTTATAATGCTACCGTCAAACTAAGCAAAATAAGATGTATAAAAGATAAACATCACATGCAATCAATATAAGTGATATGATATGGCCATCATCATCTTGTGCCTTTGACCTCCATCTCCAAAGCACCGTCATGATCACCATCGTCATCGGTGCGATACCTTGATCTCCATCGTAGCATCGTTGTCGTCTCACCAACTATTGCTTCTACGACTATCGCTACCGCTTAGTGATACAGTAAAGCAATTACAGGGCGATTGCATTGCATACAATAAAACGACAACCATATGGCTCCTGCCAGTTGCCGATAACTCGGTTACAAAACATGATCGTCTCATAAAATAAAATTTAGCATCATGTCTTGACCATATCACATCACAGCATGCCCTGCAAAAACAAGTTAGACGTCCTTTTTTTATTGTTGCAAGTTTTACATGGCTGCTACGGGCTGAGCAAGAACCGTTCTGACCTACGCATCAAAACCACAACGATATTTCGTCAAGTTAGTGCTGTTTTAACCTTCACAAGGACCGGGCGCAGTCACACTCGGTTCAACTAAAGTTGGAGAAACTGACACCCGTCAGCCACCTGTGTGCAAAGCACGTCGGTAGAACCAGTCTCGCGTAAGCGTACGCGTAATGTCGGTCCGGGCCGCTTCATCCAACAATACCGCCGAACCAAACTATGACAAGCTGGTAAGCAGTATGACTTGTATCGCCCACAACTCACTTGTGTTCTACTCGTGCATATAACATCTACGCATAAACTTGGCTCGGATGCCACTGTTGGGAAACGTAGTAATTTCAAAAAAATTCCTACGCACACGCAAGATCATGGTGATGCATAGAAACAAGAGGGGAGAGTGTCGTCCACGTACACTCGTAGACCGTAAGTGGAAGCGTTATGAGAACGCGGTTGATGTAGTCGAACGTCTTCACGATCCGACTGATCCAAGTACCGAACGCACGACACCTCCGAGTTCAGCACACGTTCAGCTCGGTGAAGTCCCACGAACTCCGATCCAACACAGTTTCACGGGAGAGTTCCATCAGCACGACTGCGTGATGACAGTGATGATGTTGCTACCGACGCAGGGCTTCGCCTAAGCACCGCTACAATATGACCGAGGTGGATTATGGTGGAGGGGGGCACCGCACACGGCTAAAAGATCAACTGATCAACTTGTGTGTCTATGGGGTGCCCCCTCCCCCGTATATAAAGGAGTGGAGGGGGGAGGGCCGGCCCTCTCTAGGCGTGCCCAAGGGGGGAGTCCTGATCTCGGTGGGAGTAGGATTACCGCTTCCCAAGTTGGAGTAGGAGAGGGAAGGAAGGGAGAGAAGGAGAAAAGGAAAAGGGGGGCGCCACCCCCCTCCTTGTCCAATTAGGACTAGAGGGGAGGGGGCACGCGGCTACCCTGGCCGCCCCTCCTCTTCTCCCACTAGGGCCCATTAGGCCCAATATACTCCCGGGGGGTTCTGGTGACCCCCCGGTACTCCGGTATATGTCCGAAACCTCCCGAAACACTTCCGGTGTCCGAACATAGTCGTCCAATATATCGATCTTTACGTCTCGACCATTTCAAGACTCCTCGTCATGTCCGTGATCATATCCGGGACTCTGAACTACCTTCGGTACATCAAAACACAAAAACTCATAATACCGATCGTCACCAAACTTTAAGCGTGCGGACCCTACGGGTTCGAGAACTATGTAGACATGACCGAGACACGTCTCCGGTCAATAACCAATAGCGGAACCTGGATGCTCATATTGGCTCCCACATATTCTACGAAGATCTTTATCGGTCAAACCGCATAGAAACATACGTTGTTCTCTTTGTCATCGGTATGTTACTTGCCCGAGATTCGATCGTAGGTATCTCAATACCTAGTTCAATCTCGTTACCGACAAGTCTCTTTACTCGTTCTGTAATGCATCATCCCGCAACTAACTCATTGGTCACATTGCTTGCAAGGCTTATAGTGATGTGCATTACCGAGAGGGCCCAGAGATACCTCTCTGACAATCAGAGTGACAAATCCTAATCTTGATCTATGCCAACTCAACAAGTACCATTGGAGACACCTGTAGAGCACCTTTATAATCACCCAGTTACATTGTGACGTTTGATAGCACACAAAGTGTTCCTCCGGTATTCGGGAGTTGCATAATCTCATAGTCATAGGAACATGTATAAGTCATGAAGAAAGCAATAGCAACAAACGAAACGATCATCGTGCTAAGCTAACGGATGGGTCAAGTCAATCACATCATTCTCTAATGATGTGATCCCGTTAATCAAAGGACAACTCATGTCTATGGCTAGGAAACTTAACCATCTTTGATTCAACGAGCTAGTCAAGTAGAGGCATACTAGTGACACTCTGTTTGTCTATGTAATCACACATGTACTAAGTTTCCGGTTAATACAATTCTAGCATGAATAGTAAACATTTATCATTATATAAGGAAATATAAATAACAACTTTATTATTGCCTCTAGGGCATATTTCCTTCAGAATCTTGAAAACTGAATTTATGGCAGAATTAGTTGAAAACTGAACTTATTGTTACTGTAATTTAGTTACCAATTTAGGGCATTATTCCAATATTCGTTTATGCTGCGCATTTTCATCAATAAATAAAAATAAATCCAAATAATCCAAATAAATCAAATAAATCCAAATACTACTATCATTTCTCATTGAATACACGACACAAGACATACACATGACACATGACACATCACATACTCCTATCCTTTATTTTCCTTTTCCCTTTCCCTTTCTTTTTCCCTTTCTCTATCTACTCATTTCCTTGTTCTATAATGGCCTTGGTGTCAGTAATTGCGCAGGACTACAATATACACCGATTATTTTCTCTCCAGCATTCTGTAGACGTTCCTTATGCAGATGCGGCATCTTGTAGTTGTTTCCTCCTTGATCTTTAGTCATTTCAACCATCACTGCTTACAACGTCATAAAGCTTTTGAACAGCTCACTGGTCCACGTCGGTGCTATACAAACGGTTTTTAACCCCTTTCCACGATGGCATTTGGAACCGTCGCCTAGTGAGTGACGGCGATAGGGGTGGTCCTTTCCACATGACCCAGAAACCGTCGGGGATAGGGAGCCTTGATGCATACAGTTGTCCCTATATAACCGTTTCCGATATCTCGAATATCCCAAACGCTTCATCCTTGCTACTCGTTTGTGCTCGCATTGCCATCGCAGTCGGAGTTTTGTGGTTTTACCTAAAACCAGGCAGATTCCAGGCACGGGATGTTTCCAGGCAGATTCCAGGCACGGGATTTTTCCAGGCAGATTCCAGGCACGGGAGTTTTACGATGCCTGGCACATCACAAACAGTTCATGATTATAACCGTGTACGATAGGTAGAAAATCACACACATTTAGTTTTCCCGCACCGTATGTGATAGTTTTTGACATCGCACACGCTTTGCAAACGGCAACTGTGTGCATTGTTACACACGTTTCCTCTCCGTGAACCATGTCGGATTATGATGTATATCGCACACGCTGTGCTTTATTAACCGTGTGCGCCGTAATGACCTACACACGTAATTTCACCCTAATTTAATTGCTGCAATTTAAAATTGTACCTAATTTAAACTTGAAAGTAGGCTATAGCTTTATTCATATCCATCAGGTTCAAACAACCAATGCATTATTCGATTTACAGGTACATGTGTTTAAGAATTACATAAGCACCAAATAAAGAATGATAAACCATGGTTCTATACTTGTACTATTACAGATGTTAAAGAAAGAGGAGACAAACATTTGGTTGCTGAACAAGGTGAAGCGGAACGGCCCTATTGTGCTCTCCTGGATGCAAGATTCTAGTCCAACCCCTTGTGATGGCCGGCCACCAATCATGTAGTTTGAGGGGTAATCTTGAGTAAACTGCTTCAGGATCCACTGCAAAAGAAAAAAGATTCAGACATTGTCATCTAACACCACTCATTACGGGCAGTAAAAAGAAGGCTACATGGTTCTTACTTACCATCCTACAGTTCACAGTTGTCTTTCATAAAGTGTAAACAAATAGTTCGATTGACATATTTTGACCCATTTTAATAACAATCTTTATCAGTTTCCTCACTTGATGCTGGTTCATGAATATCTCATCGCCCCATAAGCAGAAAGGGTCGAAGTGTGGATCTTTGGCAATGATATATGTACCTAAAAGCACCAAGTTAATATTAGAAGCTAAACAACAATTGAAAAATGATGTAGTAAAACACTCCCTCCATCCCATTAATATAAGATTTTATTACATATATATCTAGACATCATCAGAACATTAAGGTAACACTCTTCCTTGTTGCTATGTACCCTGGGATTGCATATTTAGTCATTCAGTACAATGCATGTCGCTATGTAGCCTTAGATATATTAAATATGGCCCTAGTTAACCTACTGATAAATGGGTTATAGATATATTCAGTGAAATGTCCGATTCGACGATTAATCCCTTATCAGCCCCATGCTATATGGTACGAGCTACCGATATCCTGAACAGTGAGTACATATATGCAATGCGATGAAACTAACCTCAATGGAAAACAACACTGTTCTCAATATTGTCCTGTATGAGTACATATAAAGGCATGTTAAGCACAACAGGCTAAACATCAACCAAATATATCCATGGTAGACAACATAATCTACAAATGATAGCTTCGGTGTGCAGGCTTAGGCACGCTAGTTAAGCAAAACAAGAAGTGGAAAGGTGTGTTAACTGCAACAGGCATAACATTTAAAAACAAGCAAATAGTCATTCAAACTGGTATTGTGCAGGTCTAAAGTACACTAGTTATTGTTAAAAAAATGAAAAGGCATATTAACTGCAATATCCTTAACAACAACCAAATATCGTAATTCATAGTGGTATTGTTGAAACTGTTATTGATGAAATTGAACTGCACGGCAAACAGTTGCACATATAGAGCATCACATTGTGAAAGAACTGAAATAAACAAGTCATAAGGTCATCTCTAGCCGATCCTTAAAAAGTTAAAGGACTAAAACCCTTAGTGGATATATATATATACTCCAGCAATTTTTGGCCTTTTCTAGTCGATCCCCTAAACTTAAGGTTGTAAACTTCAATTTGATCAAGTTCAAAGCAGGTTCAACCAAAAGTAGCATGCATTCAAACATAAACATAGATAGTTTTGCATAACCAAACATAAAACATAAATTTAAACTAAGCTAAACTACTTTCGGTCGAAGTAGAGGCCGAGCCAATCCTTCCTCGTCATGTACGGTGTGCCGCAAACCGGGTCCGGGCCGGTGCCTTCGTCGGGGTCGTTGGGGAAGGCACTCGTCCACTCGTCGAGGTCGATCTCCTCGTCCTTGAGTCCCACCTCGACACCCTCCATGCCGCCATCGCCGCCGCCTTCGACGTCGTCATCGGAGGAGAGCCCGATAACCTAGCCGCCCTTCGCGCTATCGTCCTCGCCGCCTTCGACCTCATCTTCGGAGGAGAGCGCGGTAACCTCGCCGCCCTCCACACTGGCAAAGATCGCCCGCTCCGCCTCCACGAGCTCCGGGTGCTGCCGGTGGAGCTCTTGCATCTAGGCCTCATCGGCGGCCTCGGCCTCGAGGTGCTCCCACGCCTCGCAGTCCTCCCACGCCATAGCCGAGCTCACCACCCTGGCTCCGATGGAACAAGGTCGACCGGACGTGTGCCGAAGGGGAAATTGAGCCTAGCCACCGCGCCGTGGTAGCGGACCTGCCAGCGGTCGTACTCCATGGCCGCGAGCTCGGCCGTGTGGAAGCTATCGAGCCACCGGCGGGTGTGGGTCTCCCGATTTGTAATCTCGGTGACCCATGTCCCCCACCGCCGCTGCCGGACCCTGAGGTAGGACCTCGTCGGCTGCCGGGTCCGAGGGAGGACGGGGAAATCCTCGAACCGGCATAGGGGCGCGGCGGCGGGCGGATTGGGGGACCGGCGGCGGCGGATCGAGCCTGTGGAGGACGACGGGGACACCTCGGCGGCCACCTCGCCGGCGTCGGGCGAGAAGGCCGCGATACGTCTTTTTGGCCATTGGCTCCTCAAGCTCCCCGGCACACAGGCAGAGGTTGAGGATGGAGGCGCCGGCGATGGCAGCGACCTACCAATGCTTTCGGGGGTGGTGTGTGTCTGTGTGAGCGGAGGTTTTGGGGAGTGTGTGGTGTGTGTGGAGGGGGGGCAAGGAGGTGTTTGAGGAAATACTGCGGCAAATGAAAATTTTACTAGGCGGGAGTAACAAGGCGGGGCTACTGAAAATTTGGATCAAGGGCGAGCAGATATTTTTGAGATTGCGAGGGATGCAGAGGCGGGAGTAAAATTCCGGGGCTACTAAAAATTTGAATCAAGGTACTGAAGCAGAACGGAAGTATCAGACATCGCACATGCTCCGCACATACTAATCATGTGCTATCAAACATTAAAACATTCCAGGCGGTAGATATTTTCAAGATTACGAGGCAGTAATACTATGGATTGTAGCCGACGCACCTTCTCGCTTAAGCCATATGCGTACTATACACCGACGGTGCTACAGGATATTTTGTACTACATCTCACATGGTTGGTGATAATAAACTGTGTGGGATCTACTTGATTTTCCATCTTGATTTGAATTACATAATGGGGTCACAGCGGCAATGGACGGTGTTTGAACTGCTAGACCATTTATCTGCTTATGTCCATGGGTTTATGCTTATGTCCCTTGTAAGAAATGGGGATGAATTTCGAACACCATGGCACCTTTGGGGACGAAATGATATCCATTGCCTCTTATTGCTTTCAAAAATTTTATAGTGTCAACATAGAACAACAGGAGTGCTATGTCAAGTTTTGGAATTCTTCGGGGTTTATTTGGACATTTTCATACATTAACTGGGTTTTCTAGGCATTTTATGTGCATAATTCTAATTTGAAATACATGCACATGCTCCAGTGCATATAAATTGGTTGAAAAATCAAATATGTGTCCTTGGGTGCATGCTTAGGTCCCATGCAAAAAATGAGAATGAACTTCAAACACCAGGGCACTGTTGATTGCCGGCAAAACGTTGAGATACCTGGTATTTAAATTCTAGTAAATCCAAAACTTGTCTGAAATTCATGAAACTTGGCATAGTATCATGGAGCGGCATCAACATGCCGTTTTAAAAAATTTGTCCCATTTGGGGCAGGTTTGGGTATAAGCTTCTCACAAACCAGAGCGTCTCACAAGCCTGGTGGTTTCGGTAGGGAACGTGCCACCTTTGGGGACGAAACGATATCCGTTGCCTCTTATTGCTTTAAAAATTTCTAGTGTCAAACATAGAACAACAGGAGTGTTGTGTTAAGTTTTGGAATTTTTCGGGGCTCATTTGGACATTTTTATACATTAACTGGGTTTTCTAGGCATTTTATGTGCATAATTCAAATTTGAAATACATGCACATGCTCCAATGCATATAAATTGGTTGAAAAATCAAATATGTGTCCTTGGGTGCATGCTTAGGTCCCATCCAAGAAATGGGAATGAATTTCAAACGCCAGGGCACTGTTGATTGACGGCAAAACGTTGAGATACCTGGTTTTAAAATTCTAGTAAATCCAAAACTCGTTTGAATTTCATGAAAGTTGGCATGGTATCATGGAACAACATCAACAAGCCGTGGTAAATTTTTTGTCCCATTTGGGGCAGGTTTGGGTATAAGCTTCTCACAAGCCAGAGCTTCTCACAACAAGCCTGGTTGTTTCGGTAGGGAACATGCCACCTTTGGGGACGAAACGATATCCGTTGCCTCTTATTGCTTTCAAAAAATTTCTAGTGTCAACATAGAAGAACAAGAGTGTTGTGTTAAGTTTTGGAATTTTTCAGGGCTCGTTTGGACATTTTTATACATTAAGTGGGTTTTCTAGGCATTTTATGTGCATAATTCAAATTTGAAATACATGCACATGCTCCAGTGCATATAAATTGGTTGAAAAGTCAAATATGTGTCCTTGGGTGCATGCCTACGTCCCATGCAAGAAATGAGAATGAATTTCAAACACCAGGGCACTGTTGATTGCCGGCAAAACGTTGAGATACCTGGTTTTTGAATTCTAGTAAATCCAAAACTCGTCTGAAATTCATGAAAGTTGCCATGGTATCATGGAGCGGCATCAACATGCCGTGGTAAATTTTTTGTCCCATTTGGGACAGGTTTGGGTATAAGCTTCTCACAAACCAGAGCTTCTCACAACAAGCTAGGTGGTTTCGGTAGGGAACGTGCCACCTTTGGGGACGAAACGATATCAGTTGCCTCTTATTGCTTTCAAAAAATTTCTAGTGTCAAAACATAAAACAACAGGAGTGTTGTGCTAAGTTTTGGAATTTTTGGGGCTCGTTTGGACATTTTTATACATTAACTGGGTTTTCTAGGCATTTTATGTGCTTAATTCAAATTTGAAATACATGCACATGCTCCAGTGCATATAAATTGGTTGAAAAATCAAATATGTGTCCTTGGGTGCATGCTTACTGATACGTCTCCAACGTATCTATAATTTATGAAGTATTCGTGCTATTATATTCTTTGTTTTAGATGTTTATGGGCTTTACTAAACACTTATATATTATTTTTGGGACTAACCTATTAACCGGAGGCCCAGCCCAAATTGTTGTTTTCTTGCCTATTTCAGTGTTTCGAAGAAAAGGAATATCAAACGGAGTCCAAACGGAATGAAACCTTCGTGAGAGTTATTTTTGGAACGGAAGCAATCCAGGAGACTTGGAGTAGTCGTCAGGGAAGCTTCGAGGAAGCCACGAGGCAGGGAGGCGCGCCCTACACCCCTGGGCGCGCCCCCACCCTCGTAGCTCCCCTGACTGACTTCTTTCGCCTATATATATCCATATACCCTAAAAACGTCGGAGAATAGAATAGATCGGGAGTTCCGCTGCCGCAAGCCTCTGTAGCCACCAAAAACCAATCGGGACCCTGTTCCGGCACCCTGCCGGAGGGGGGATCCTTCACCGGTGGCCATCTTCATCATCCTGACGCTCTCCATGACGAGGAGGGAGTAGTTCACCCTCGGGGCTGAGGGTATGTACCAGTAGCTATGTGTTTGATCTCTCTCTCTCTCTCTCTCTCGTGTTCTTGAGGTGGTACAATCTTGATGTATCGCGAGTTTGCTATTGTAGTTTGATCTTATGATGTTTCTCCCCCTCTACTCTCTTCTAATGGATTGAGTTTTCCCTTTGGAGTTATCTTATCGGATTGAGTCTTTAAGGATTTGAGAACACTTGATGTATGTCTTGCATGTGCTTATCTGTGGTGACATTGGGATATTCATGTGATCTACCTGATGTATGTTTTGGTGATCAACTTGCGGGTTCCGTTTGTGAACTTATGCATAGGGGTTGGCACACGTTTTCGTCTTGACTCTCCGGTAGAAACCTTGGGGCACTCTTTGAAGTTCTATGTGTTGGTTGAATAGATGAATCTTAGGTTGTTTGATGCATATCGTATAATCATACTCACGGATACTTGAGGTGACATTGGAGTATCTAGGTGACATTAGGGTTTTGGTTGATTTGTGTCTTAAGGTGTTATTCTAGCACGAACTCTATGATAGATTGATCCGAAAGAATAACTTTGAGGTGGTTTCGTACCCTACAATAATATCTCCGTTTGTTCTCCGCTATTAGTGACTTTGGAGTGACTCTTTGTTGCATGTTGAGGGATAGTTATATGATCCAATTATGTTATTATTGTTGAGAACTTGCACTAGTGAAAGTATGAACCCTAGGCCTTGTTTCCTAGCATTGCAATACCGTTTGTGCTCACTTTTATCATTATTTACCTTGCTGTTTTTACATTTTCAGATTACAAAAACGTATATCTACCATCCATATTGCACTTGTATCACCATCTCTTCGCCGAACTAGTGCACCTATATAATTTACCATTATATTGGGTGTGTTGGGGACACAAGAGACTCTTTGTTATTTGGTTGCAGGGTTGTTTGAGAGAGAGCATCTTCAACCTACGCCTCCCACAGATTGATAAACCTTAGGTCATCCACTTGAGGGAAACTTGCTACTGTCCTACAAACCTCTGCACTTGGAGTCCCAACAATGTCTACAAGAAGAACGTTGCGTAGTAGACATCAAGTAGTTTCTGGTGCCGTTGCCGGGGGGGGGGGGTTAGTGCTTGAAGGTATATCTTTAGATCTTGCAATCGAATCTTTTAGTTTCTTGTTTTATCACTAGTTTAGTCTATAAAAGAAAACTACAAAAAAATGGAATTGAGGGTGCCTCATATGCTGCATCTTTTTAATATCTTTCATGAGAATAAGGATTTCGATAATTGTGCCAATTGCTAGAGGAAGAATGCATTAGAATGTTTGGCACTAAATCTTTGAATGATGAGCATGATTGCAATGTTGTTAGCATGAACTCTTTGAATATCCATATTACTAATGATGGTTGCACTAGTCATGATGAAAATGTCTCTTATAAGCATGTCAATTTCTGTGGAGTGCATAGAGCTTGCAAGTACACACCAAATAGGGAAAATAGATTTTGCAAGAGGCATAAGTATTTGGAAACTAAATGGTTGCAAGAGAGGCTAGATGTTTGTGCTGAAAATTTAAAATTTCTTCGCCATACTTGTGAACTTCGCAATGAACATGGTCATTTAAATCTCCAATGCAAATTGTTTCATGATCGAATCGTGTCCAAAAATTGTGATGACTTGATTTCCCTTGCACATCATAATGAAGTTAGTTTGCTTTTGGGTTATGAAGAATTGAAACGTATAACTAAGCATATTCCAGAATATAACCTTGAGAAATTCCTCTATATTGATCTAGAAGAAAATTTTATGTATTGTGCGGTGAATTGCATTGAAAATCCTTATATTGCCAATTACATAAAGAAAAGAAAACAAATAGAAGATGAAGAGACTACTAATGAAAGGGAAGAGGCTTCCCAATATCCTCCTATTATTTCTTATGATGAATCAGGTAACGAGGAGGAGCCTTCTATTCAACCAATCTCATTAATAAGGAGCTCAAAAAAGAGGGTTAAACCCACACATGTTGTGAAGAAGAAAAAGAAAATACGGAGGAGCAAAGGTAGAAAGGTATCCCTCCCTAATGATGTTTCTCCTATTACTCATTGTGATGATGATAATTGCTATACTATTGGTGCTATCCATACTGTTAATGATGAGAGTGATTTTGCTTATGATATGAAAAGGCCCAAGCTTGGGGATGCTATGTTTGATGAGAATGAAAAGTTTGAGAATATATTTGCTGAAATTAATGTTTGTCCCAAGCTTGGGGATGCTATGTTTAATGAAGATGATGTTATTAGCCTCCCAAGTTTTGATATGCAAATTTGTTATGATAGCATGCCTCCTACTTATGATGATTATATTGATGAAAGTGGGTTTGGAAGAGTGTCAACTTTAGGAAGTAATGATCCCACTATTTTGGACGGTGTTGAATCTTATTGTGATAATTATGAAAGTGGATTTGGAGAGGTCATGACTTTATTTAGTAATGATTCCACTATCTTGGAAGAGGTTTCAATCGATTATGATGAGAACAAAGTTGCTACTTATGATGATTATTGTGATGACACTTATCCTATAAAAAGTAGTGATGATTATATTTATAAAACTTGTCATGATTATGATTACCCTTTTTCTTAACATTACTCTTTTAATGTGGAAACAATTTATAGTATTCGAGTTTCTTATGATACTCCCACTATTCCGAATGAGAAGAATTTTGCTTATGTGGAGAGTAATAAAATTTCTATGCTTGTAGATCATGAAAAGAATGCTTTAGGTGCTGGTTATATTGTTGAATTCATTCATGAAGCTACTGAAAATTATTATGAGGGAGGAATATATGCTTGTAGGAATTGCAATAATATCAAGTTTCCTCTCTATGTGCTTAAAGTTTTGAAGTTATGCTTGTTTTGCCTTCCTATGCTAGTTGATTATTGTTCCCATAAGTTGTTTGCTCACAAAATCCCTATGCATAGGAAGTGGGTTAGACTTAAATGTGCTAGTCATATTCTTCATGAAGCTCTCTTTATGTTTCAATACTTATCTTTTATGTGAGCATCATTGAAATCATCATGCCTAGCTAGGGGCGTTAATTGTTAGCGCTTGTTGGGAGGCAACCCAATTTTATTTTTGTTCCTTGCTTTTTGCTCCTGTTTAGAAATAAATAATCTTTCTATCCTCTGGTTATATGTGGTTTTATGTTTTAATTAGTGTTTTTGCCAAGTAGAACCTTTGGGAAGACTTGGGTGAAGTCTTTATGATCATGCTGTAAAAAAACAGAAACTTTAGCGCTCACGAGATGTGCTGCCATTTTTTACTGGAGAGTGCTTTTAGGTTGATTATTTTTTGCAGATGATTAATAGACAAATTCCACAGGTCCACCAATTTATTTTAGAATCTTCGGAGTTCCAGAAGTATATGTTTGGTACAGATTACTACAGACTGTTCTGTTTTTGACAGATTCTGTTTTCTATGTGTTGTTTGCTTATTTTGACGAATCTATGAGTAGTATCGGAGGGTATGAACCATAGAGAAGTTGTAATACAGTATATATTACACAAATATGAATTTAGAATGAGTTCACAACGGTACCTAAGTGGTGATTTATTTTCTTATACTAACGAAGCTTATGAGTTTTTTTGTTAAGTTTTCTGTTGTGAAGTTTTCAAGTTTTGGGTAAAGATTCGATGGACTATGGAATAAGGAGTGGAAAGAGCCTAAGCTTGGGGATTCCCAAGGCACCCCAAGGTAATATTCAAGGACAACCAAGAGCCTAAGCTTGGGGATGCCCCGGATGGCATCCCCTCTTTCGTCTTCGTTCACCGGTAACTTTACTTGGAGCTATATTTTTATTCACCACATGATATGTGTTTTGCTTGGAGCGTCAATTTATTTTGTTAGGATTTGCTTTCTGTTATTTAGAACAATGTTTTGCATCTTTTATTTCAATAAAAGTGGCATTGATAGCCTTTATTATGCCTATTTTACAAGTCTTCATGTTGCTGTTTGAAAACAGAAAGTTTACCGCTGTTGCAAAAATTCCCTAGAAAAGTCAGAATGTGATAAAATGTTGAAACCTTTTGCATAATAAGCTCTGATAAATTTACTATAGTGGGAATTTTCGTTCATAATTTTTGGATCTAGGGAAGTATGTATCTTGTTGCATTCTTTACAGACTGTCCTGTTTAGGCAGATTGCTGTTATTTTTGGACACAAAAGCTAATGCTTGGGGATGCCCAGGGCATCCCAAGATAATATTTCAAGAAGTCTCAAGCGTCTAAGCTTGGGGATGCTCCGGTTGGCATCCCACCTTTCTTCTTCGACAACTATCGGTTAGTATCAGTTGATCCTAAGTTTTTGCTTCTTCACGTGATGTTTGCTATTCTTAGAATGTCATTTTATTTTGTTTTGCTTGCTATTTGAATAAAATACCAAGATCTGAAATTCTTAAATGAGAGAGAGTCTTCACATAGCTACATAATTATTTAACTACTCATTGATCTTCACTTATATCTTTTTGGAGTAGTTTGTCATTTACTCGTGTGCTTCACTTATATCCTATGAGTAAATGGTTGAATGAATTGAATATCATAAATCTGAAATTATATATGTTTTATATGCTTATCCCAAGGAGGAGTAATGACTTCACATATAAGAAGTAGAGGTGGTAAATTTATTGAAGGTTAGCAAACATTGTATAGGTCACTTGAACAATTCATGAAAGAATATTGAGGAAAGAGAGATTTCACATATAAATATACTATCTTGGACATCTTTTGTAATTGTGAGCACTCATTAAAATATGACATGTTAAAAGGTTGATGTTGGACAAGGAAGACAACGTAATGGGTTATGTTTTCTTATATCTGAAATTAAGTATATTGTCATGGATCATTCAACATGCCGAGCTTGCCTTTCCCCCTCATGCTAGCCAAATTCTTTGCACCAAGTAGAGATACTACTTGTGCTTCCAAACATCCCTTAAACCAGTATTGCCATGAGAGTCCACCATACCTACCTATGGATTGAGTAAGATCCTTCAAGTAAGTTGTCATCGGTGCATGCAATAAAAATTGCTCTCTAAATATGTATGATCTATTAGTGTGGAGAAAATAAGCTTTATACGATCTTGTGATGTGGAAGCAATAAAAGCGACGGATGCATAACAAAGGTCCCTATCACAAGTGCCAATATAAAGTGACGTTCTTTCGCATTAAGATTTTGTGCATCCAACTATAAAAGCGCATGACAACCTCTGCTTCCCTCTGCGAAGGGCCTATCTTTTATTCTCGTCTTATACCTTATGCAAGATCATGGTGATCTTCACCTTTCCTTTTTACATTTTATCCTTTGGCAAGCACCTTGTGTTGGAAAGATCCTGATATATATATATATATATATATATATATATATATATATATATATATATATATATATATATATCCAATTGGATGTAAGGCATCATGAACTATTATTGTTGACATTACCCTTGAGGTAAAAGGTTGGGAGGCGAATCTATAAGCCCCTATCTTTCTCTGTGTCTGATTAAAACTTTGAACCCATAAATATCACGTGAGTGTTAGCAATTGTGAAAGACTAACTGATAGTTGAGTATGTGAAGTTTGCTGAATCGAAGCTCTCACATAGACTCTTCCTGAAAATAAGATGAATTGTAATTGTTTGATGACTAATAACATAGTTTGTTAGTTTTCAAGAAAGTTTATGATCTATACTTTAACATGTGAATAGATTGTTACTTGATCATGAAAAGTTTTATGAGATGAGCTACTGTTATGACATATGATGATGCTAGAAAAGGTGATTGAAATTATCATTGATCAAACTTGTGCACCTGTTAGCATTGACACTTCATAAATTCTCTCTTTTATCATTTACCTACTCGAGGACGAGCAGGAATTAAACTCGGGGATGTTGATACGTCTCCAACGTATCTATAATTTATGAAGTATTCATGCTATTATATTCTCTGTTTTAGATGTTTATGGGCTTTACTAAACACTTTTATATTAGTTTTGGGACTAACCTATTAACCGGAGGCCTAGCCCAAATTGCTGTTTTCTTGCCTATTTCAGTGTTTCGAAGAAAAGGAACATCAAACGGAGTCCAAACGGAATGAAACCTTCGGGAGAGTTATTTTTGGAACGGAAGCAATCCAGGAGACTTGGAGTAGACGTCAGGGAAGCTTCGAGGAAGCCACGAGGCAGGGAAGCGCGCCCTACCCCCTGGGTCCGCCCCCACCCTCGTGGGCCGCTCGTGGCTCCCCTGACCGACTTCTTTCGCATATATATATATCCATATACCCTAAAAATGTCGGAGAACAGAATAGATCGGGAGTTCCGCCGCCGCAAGCCTCTGCAGCCACCAAAAACCAATCGGGACCCTGTTCCGGCACCCTGCCGGAAGGGGGAACCCTCACCGGTGGCCATCTTCATCATCCCGGCACTCTCCATGACGAGGAGGGAGTAGTTCACCCTCGGGGCTGAGGGTATGTACCAGTAGCTATGTGTTTGATCTCTCTCTCTCTCGTGTTCTTGAGGTGGTACAATCTTGATGTATCACGAGTTTTGCTATTATAGTTGGATCTTATGATGTTTCTCCCCATCTACTCTCTTGTAATGGATTGAGTTTTCCCTTTGAAGTTATCTTATCGGATTGAGTCTTTAAGGATTTGAGAACACTTGATGTATGTCTTGCATGTGCTTATCTGTGGTGACATTGGGATATTCATGTGATCTACCTGATGTATGTTTTGGTGATCAACTTGCGGGGTCCGTTTGTGAACTTATGCATAGGGGTTGGCACACGTTTTCGTCTTGGCTCTCCAGTAGAAACCTTGGGGCACTCTTTGAAGTTCTATGTGTTGGTTGAATAGATGAATCTGAGATTGTTTGATGCATATCGTATAATCATACCCACAGATACTTGAGGTGACATTGGAGTATCTAGGTGACATTAGGGTTTTGGTTTATTTGTGTCTTAAGGTGTTATTCTAGTACGAACTCTATGATAGATTGATCCGAAAGAATAACTTTGAGGTGGTTTCGTACCCTAGAATAATCTCTCCGTTTGTTCTCCACTATTAGTGACTTTGGAGTGACTCTTTGTTGCATGTTGAGGGATAGTTATATGATCCAATTATGTTATTATTGTTGAGAGAACTTGCACTAGTGAAAGTATGAACCCTAGGCCTTGTTTCCTAGCATTGCAATACCGTTTGTGCTCACTTTTATCATTAGTTACCTTGCTGTTTTTACATTTTCAGATTACAAAAACCTATATCTACCATCCATATTGCACTTGTATCACCATCTCTTTGCCGAACTAGTGCACCTATACAATTTACCATTGTATTGGGTGTGTTGGGGACACATGAGACTCTTTGTTATTCGGTTGCAGGGTTGTTTGAGAGAGACCATCTTCAACCTACGCCTCCCACGGATTGATAAACCTTAGGCCATCCACTTGAGGGAAACTTGCTACTGTCCTACAAACCTCTGCACTCGGAGGCCCAACTATGTCTACAAGAAGAAGGTTGCGTAGTAGACATCACTTACGTCCCATGCAAGAAATGGGAATGAATTTCAAAAACCAGGGCACTATTGCTTGCCGGCAAAACTTTGAGGATACCTGGTTTTTAAATTCTAGTAAATCCAAAACTCGTCTGAAATTCATGAAAGTTGGCATGGTATCATGGAGCGGCATCAACATGCCGTGGTAAATTTTTTGTCCCATTTGGGGCAGGTTTGGGTATAAGCTTGTCACAAACCAGAGCTTCTCACAACAAGCCTGGTGGTTTTGGTAGGGAACGTGCCACCTTTGCGGACGAAACGATATCCGTTGCCTGTTATTGCTTTCAAAATTTTTCTAGTGTCAACATAGAACAACAGGAGTGTTGTGTTAAGTTTCAGAATTTTTCGGGGCTCGTTTGGACATTTTCATACATTAAGTGGGTTTTCTAGGCATTTTTTGTGCATAATTTAAATTTGAAATACATGCACATGCTCCAGTGCATATAAATTGGTTGAAAAGTCAAATATGTGTCCTTGGGTGCATGTTTACGTCGCATGCAAGAAATGGGAATGAATTTCAAACACCAGGGCACTGTTTATTGCCGGCAAAACATTGAGATACCTGGTTTTTAAATTCTAGTAAATCCAAAACTCGTCTGAAATTCATGAAACTTGGCATGGTATCATGGAGCGGCATCAACATGCCGTGGTAAATTTTTTGTCCCATTTGGGACAGGTTTGGGTATAAGCTTCTCACAAACCAGAGCTTCTCACAACAAGCTAGGTGGTTTCGGTAGGGAACGTGCCACCATTGGGGATGAAACGATATCCGTTACCTCTTATTGCTTTCACAAATTTTCTAGTGTCAACATAGAACAACAAGAGTGCTGTGTTATGTTTTGGAATTTTTTGGGGCTCGTTTGGAAATTTTTATACGTTAACTGGGTTTTCTAGGCATTTTATGTGCATAATTCAAATTTGAAATACATGCATATGCTCCAGTGCATATAAGTTGGTATAAAAATCAAATATGTGTCCTTGGGTGCATGCTTATGTCCCATGCAAGAAATGGGAATGAATTTCAAACACCAGGGAACTATTGATTGCCGGCAAAACATTGAGATACCTGGTTTTCAAATTATAGTAAATCAAAAACTCGTCTGAAATTCATGAAACTTGGCTTGGTATCATGGAGCGGCATCAACATGCCGTGGTAAATTTTTTGTCCAATTTGGCGAAGGTTTGGGTATAAGCTTCTCACAAACCAGAGCTTCTCACAACAAGCCTGGTGGTTTCGGTAGGGAACATGCGACCTGTGGGGACGAAACGATATCCGTTGCCTCTTATTGCTTTCAAATTTTTTCTAGTGTCAGCATAGAACAACATGAGTGCTGTGTTAAGTTTTGGAATTTTTGGGGCTCGTTTGGACATTTTTATACATTAACTGGGTTTTCTAGGCATTTTATGTGCATAATTGAAATTTGAAATACATGCACATGCTCTAGTGCATATAAATTGGTTGAAAAATAAATATGTGTCCTCGGGTGCATGCTTACATCCCATGCAAGAAATGGGAATGAATTTCAAACACCACGGCACTGTTGATTGCCGGCAAAACGTTGAGATACCTGGTTTTTAAATTCTAGTAAATCCAAAACTCGTCTGAAATTCATGAAACTTGGCATGGTATCATGGAGCGGCATCAGCATGTCATGGTAAAAATTTGGTCCCATTTGGGTCAGGTTTGGGTATAAGCTTCTCACAAACCGGAGCTTCTCACAACAAGCCTGCTGGTTTAGGGAACGTGCCACCTTTGGGGACGAAACGATATCCGTTGCCTCTTATTGCTTTCAAAAAATTTCTAGTGTCAACATAGAACAACAGGAGTGTTGTGTTATGTTTTGGAATTTTTGGGGCTTGTTTGGTGATGTCTACTACGCAACCTTCTCCTTGTAGACATTGTTGGGCCTCCAAGTGCAGAGGTTTGTAGGACAGTAGCAAATTTCCCTCAAGTGGATGACCTAAGGTTCATCAATCCATGGGAGGCATAGGATGAAGATGGTCTCTCTCAAACAACCCTGCAACCAAATAACAAAGAGTCTCTTGTGTCCCCAACACACCCAATACAATGGTAAATTGTATAGGTGCACTAGTTCGGCGAAGAGTGGTGATATACAAGTGCAATATGGATGGTTGATATAGGTTTTGGTAATCTGTAAATATAAAAACAGCAAGGTAACAAGTGGTAAAAGTGAGCATAAACGGTATTGCAATGCTAGGAAACAAGGCCTAGGGTTCATACTTTCACTAGTGCAAGTTCTCTCAACAATAATAACATAATTGGATCATATAACTATCCCTCAACATGCAACAAAGAGTCACTCCAAAGTTACTAATAGCGGAGAACAAACAAAGAGATTATTGTAGGGTATGAAACCACCTCAAAGTTATCCTTTCTGATCGATCTATTGAAGAGTCCATAGTAAAATAACACGAAGCTATTCTTTCTGTTCAATCTATCATAGAGTTCGTACTAGAATAACACCTTAAGACACAAATCAACCAAAACCCTAATGTCACCTAGATACTCCAATGTCACCTCAAGTATCCGTGGGTATGATTATACGATATGCATCACACAATCTCATATTCATCTATTCAACCAACACAAAGTACTTCAAAGAGATCCCCGAAGTTTCTACCGGAGAGTCAAGACGAAAACGTGTGCCAACCCCTATGCATAGGTTCATGGGCGAAGCTGCAAGTTGATCACCAAAACATACATCAAGTGGATCACATGATATCCCATTGTCACCACAGATAAGCACGACAAGGCATACATCAAGTGTTCTGAAATCCTTAAAGACTTAATCCGATAAGATAACTTGAAAGGGAAAACTCAATCCATTACAAGAGAGTAGTGGGGGAGAAACATCATAAGATCCAACTATGATAGCAAAGCTCGCGATACATCAAGATCGTATCACCTCAAGAACACGAGAGAGAGAGATCAAACACATAGCTACTGGTACATACCCTCAGCCCCGAGGGTGAACTACTCCCTCCTCGTCATGGAGAGCGCCGGGATGATGAAGATGGCCACCGATGAGGGTTCCCCCCTCCGGCAGGGTGCCGGAACAGGGTCCCGATTGGATTTTGGTGGCTACAGAGGCTTGCGGCGGTGGAACTCTCGAACTATTCTGTTCCCCGATGGTTTTAGGGTATATTGGTATATATAGGAGGAAGAAATACGTTAGGGGAGCCACGAGGGGCCCATGAGGGTGGAGGGTGCGCCCAGGGGGGTGGGCGTGCCCCATGCCTCGTGCCTTCCTCGTTGCTTCCCTTACGTACACCCCAAGTCTTCTAGATTGTTTCCGTTCCAAAAATAACTCTCCTGAAGGTTTCATTCCGTTTGGACTCCGTTTGATATTCCTTTTCTGCGAAACACTGCAACAAGGGAAAAACAGAAACTGGCACTGGGCTCTGGGTTAATAGGTTAGTCCCAAAAATAATATAAAAGTGTTTAATAAAGCCCATAAACATCCAAAACAGAATATATAATAGCATGGAACAATAAAAAATTATAGATACGTTGGAGACGTATCAGCATCCCCAAGCTTAATTCCTGCTCGTCCTCGAGTAGGTAAATGATAAAAACAGAATTTTTGATGTGGAATGCTACCTAACATATTTATCAATGTAATCTTCTTTATTGTGGCATGAATGTTCAGATCCATAAGATTCAAGATAAAAGTTTAATATTGACATGAAAACAATAACACTTCAAGCATACTAACAAAGCAATCATGTCTTCTCAAAATAACATGGCCAAAGCAAGCTATCCCTACAAAATCATATAGTCTGGCTATGCTCTATCTTCACCACACAAAGTATTTAAATCATGCACAACCCCGATGACAAGCCAAAGAATTGTTTCATACTTTTGATGTTCTCAAACTTTTTTGATCTTCACGCAATACATGAGTGTGAGCCATGGACATAGCACTATAGGTGGAATAGAATGGTGGTTGTGGAGAAGACAAAAAGGAGAAGATAGTCTCACATCAACTAGGCGTATCAACGGGCTATGGAGATGCCCATCAATAGATATCAATGTGAGTGAGTAGGGATTGCCATGCAACGGATGCACTAGAGCTATAAGTGTATGAAAGCTCAAAAACAAACTAAGTGGACGTGCACCCAACTCGCTAGCTCACGAAGACCTAGGGCATTTTGAGGAAGCCCATCATTGGAATATACAAGCCAAGTTCTATAATGAAAGATTCCCACTAGTATATGAAAGTGACAACATAGGAGACTCTCTATCATGAAGATCATGGTGCTACTTTGAAGCACAAGTGTGGTAAAAGGATAGTAGCATTGCCCATTCTCTCTTTTCTCTCATTTTTTAGGCCTTCTCTTTTTTATGGCCACTTTTTCTCTTTTTTTTATTTGGCTTCTCTGGCCTCTTTTATTTATTTTTTTCGTTCGGAGTCTCATCCCGACTTGTGGGGGAATCATAGTCTCGATCGTCCTTTCCTCACTAGGACAATGCTCTAATAATGATGATCATCACACTTTTATTTACTTACAACTCAAGAATTACAACTCGATACTTAGAACAAAATATGACTCTATATGAATTCCTCCGGTGGTATACCGGGATGTGCAATCACTCATGAGTGACATGTATGAAATAATTATGAACGGCGGCTTTGCCACAAATACAATGTCAACTACATGATCATGCAAAGCAATATGACAATGATGGAGCGTGTCATAATAAACGGAACGGTGGAAAGTTGCATGGAAATATATCTCGGAATGGCTATGGAAATGCCATCATAGGTAGGTATGGTGGCTGTTTTGAGGAAGATATATGGAGGGTGTATGATACCGGTGAAAGGTGCGCGGTATTAGAGAGGGTAGCAATGGTGGAAGGGTGAGAGTGCGTATAATCCATGGACTCAACATTAGTCATAAAGAACTCACATAATTATTGCAAAAATCTATTAGTTATCGAAACAAAGTACTACGCGCATGCTCCTAGGGGGATAGATTGGTAGGAAAAGACCATCGCTCGTCCCCGACCGCCACTCATAAGGAGGACAATCAATAAATAAATCATGCTCCGACTTCATCACATAACGGTTCACCATACGTGCATGCTACGGGAATCCCAAACTTTAACACAAGTATCTCTCAAATTCACAACTACTCAACTAGCATGGCGCTAATATCACCATCTTCATATCTCAAAACAATCATAAAGAATCAAACTTCTCATAGTATTCAATGCACTTATATGAAAGTTTTTATTATATCCCTCTTGGATGCCCATCATATTAGGACTAAATTCATAACCAAAGCAAATTACCATGCTGTTCTAAAGACTCTCAAAATAATATAAGTGAAGAATGAGAGTTCATATATTTCTTCAAAATAAATCCACTGCCATGCTCTAAAAGATATAAGTGAAGCACTAGAGCAAACAACAAACTACTCCGAAAGATATAAGTGAAGATCAATGAGTAGTCGAATAATTATGCAACTATGTAAAGACTCTCCCATTTAATAATTTCAGATCTTGATATTTTATTCAAACAGAAAGCAAAACAAAAGAAAATAAAATGACAAGACGCTCCAAGCAAAACACATATCATGTGGTGAATAAAAATATAGCTCCAAATAAATTTACTGATGGATGAGGACGAAAGAGGGGATGCCTTCCGGGGCATCCCCAAGCTTTGGCTTTTTGGCGTCCTTGGATTTAGCTTGGGGTGCCTTGGGCATGCCGAAGCTTAGGCTCTTGCCACTCCTTATTCCATAGTCCATCGAATCTTTACCCAAAACTTGAAAACTTCACAACACAAAACTTAACAGAAAATCTCGTAAGCTCCGTTAGCGAAAGAAAACAAAAAACCACTTCAAGGTACTGTATCATTCTTTATTTATATTGGTGTTAAACCTACTGTATTCCAACTTCTCTATGGTTTATAAACTATTTTACTAGCCATAGAGTCATCAAAATAAGCAAACAACACACGAAAAACAGAATCTGTCAAAAACAGAACAGTCTGTAGTAATCTGTAACTAATGCAAACTTCTGGAACTCAGAAAAATCTACAAAAATAGGACGACCTAGATAATTTGATTATTGATCTTCTACAATTGGAATCAGTATTTTATCACGTTCTGGTGATTTTAAACAATTGTTTTCGTGAACAGAAAGTTTCTGGAATTTTCAGCAAGATCAAATAATTATCATCCAAGAAGATCCTATAGGTCTTACTTGGCACAAACAATAATTAAAACATAAAACCACATATAACCAGAGGCTAGATGATTTATTTTTTACTAAACAGAACAAAAAAGCAAGAAACAAAAATAAAATTGGGTTGCCTCCCAACAAACGCTCTCGTTTAACGCCCCTAGCTAGGCATGATGATTTCAATGATGCTCACATAAGACATAAGAATTGAAACATAAAGAGAGCATCATGAAGAATATGACTAGCACATTTAAGTCTAACCCACTTCCTATGCATAGGGATTTTGTGAGCAAACAACTTATGGGAACAATAATCAACTAGCATAAGAAGGCAAAACAAGCATAACTTTAAAACTTTAAGCACATAGAGAGGAAACTTGATATTATTGCAATTCCTACAAGCATATATTCCTCCCTCATAATAATTTTCAGTAGCATCATGAATGAATTCAACAATATAACCATCACATAAATCATTCCTTTCATGACCCACAATCATAGAAAATTTATTACTCTCCACATAAGCAAAATTCTTCTCATTCGTAATAGTGGGAGCAAATTCAAGAAAATAACTATCATGGGATTGAAAATTGAAATCAAGATGACAAGTTTCACGGTTATAATTATTCTTTATAGCATACGTGTCATCACATAATCATCATAGATAGGAGGCATGCTTTTATCATAATAAATTTCCTCATCAAAACTTGGGGGACAAAAAATATCATCTTCATCAAACATAGCTTCCCCAAGCTTGTGGCTTTGCATATCATTAGCATCATGGATATTCAAGGAATTCATACTAACAACATTGCAATCATGCTCATTATTCAAAGATTTAGTGCCAAACATTTTAATGCATTCTTCTTCTAACACTTTGGCACATTTTTCCTTTCCATCATACTCACGAAAGATATTAAAAAGATGAAACGTAAGAGACAAACTCAATTCCATTTTTTTGTAGTTTTCTTTTATAAACTAAACTAGTGCTAAAACAAGAAACAAAAAGATTCGATTGCAAGATCTAAAGATATACCTTCAAGCACTAACCTCCCCGGCAACGGCGCCAGAAAAGAGCTTGATTGACGGGGTGTGAGTGCCTCTTACCTAGCCTCCCCGGCAACGGCGCTAGAAAATAGCTTGACGTCTACTACGCAACCTTCTCCTTGTAGACGTTGTTGGGCCTCCAAGTGCAGAGGTTTGTAGGACAGTAGCAAATTTCCCTCAAGTGGATGACCTAAGGTTTATCAATCCGTGGGAGGCGTAGGATGGAGATGGTCTCTCTCAAACAACCCTGCAACCAAATAACAAAGAGTCTCTTGTGTCCCCAACACACCCAATACAATGGTAAATTGTATAGGTGCACTAGTTCGGCGAAGAGATGGTGATACAAGTGCAATATGGATGGTAGATATAGGTTTTTGTAATATGAAAATATAAAAACAGCAAGGTAACAAGTGGTAAAAGTGAGCGTAAATGGTATTGCAATGCTAGGAAACAAGGCCTAGGGTTCATACTTTCACTAGTGCAAGTTCTCTCAACAATAATAACATAATTGGATCATATAACTATCCCTCAACATGCAACAAAGAGTCACTCCAAAGTCACTAATAGAAGAGAACAAGCGAAGGGATTATTGTAGGGTATGAAATCACCTCAAAGTTATCCTTTCTGATCGATCTATTCAAGAGTCCGTAGTAAAATAACACGAAGCTATTCTTTCCATTCAATCTATCATAGAGTTCATACTAGAATAACACCTTAAGACACAAATCAACCAAAACCCTAATGTCACCTAGATACTCCAATGTCACCTAAAGTATCCGTGGGTATGATTATATGATATGCATCACACAATCTCATATTGATCTATTCAACCAACACAAAGTACTTCAAAGAGTGCCCCAAAGTTTCTACCGGAGAGTCAAGACGAAAACGTGTGCCAACCCCTATGCATAGGTTCATGGGCGGAACCCGCAAGTTGATCACCAAAACATACATCAAGTGGATCACGTGATATCCCATTGTCACCATAGATAAGCGCGACAAGACATACATCAAGTGTTCTCACATCCTTAAAGACTCAATCCGATAAGATAACTTCAAAGGGAAAACTGAATCCATTACAAGAGAGTAGAGGGGGAGAAACATAATAAGATCCAACTATGATAGCAAAGCTCACGATACATCTAGATCGTATCACCTCGAGAACATGAGAGAGAGAGAGAGATCAAACACATAGCTACTGGTACATACCCTCATCCCCGAGGGTGAACTACTCCCTCCTCGTCATGGAGAGCGCCGGGATGATGAAGATGGCCACCGATGAGGTTTCCCCCCTCCGGCAGGGTGCCGGAACAGGGTCCCGATTGGATTTTGGTGGCTACAGAGGCTTGCGGCGGCGGAACTCCTGATCTATTCTGTTCCCCAATGGTTTTAGGGTATATTGGTATATATAGGAGGAAGAAATACGTCAGGGGAGCCATGAGGGTCCCACGGGGGTGGAGGGCGCGCCTAGGGGGGGTGGGCGCGCCCCCCTGCCTCGTGCCTTCCTCGTTGCTTCCCTTACATACACCCCAAGTCTTCTGGATTGCTTCCGTTCCAAAAATAACTCTCTCGAAGGTTTCATTCCGTTTGGACTCCATTTGATATTCTTTTTCTGCGAAACACTGAAACAAGGGAAAAACAGAAACTGGCACTGGGCTCTGGGTTAATAGGTTAGTCCGAAAAATAATATATAAGTGTTTAATAAAGCCTATAAACATCGAAAATTGAATATATAATAGCATGGAACAATAAAAAATTATAGATACGTTGGAGACGTATCATTTGGACATTTTTATACATTAACTGGGTTTTCTAGACATTTTATGTGCATAATTCAAATTTGAAATACATGCACATGCTCCAGTGCATATAAACTGGTTGAAAAATCCAATATGCGTCCTTGGGTGCATGCTTAATTAGGTCCCATGCAAGAAATGGGAATGAATTTCAAACACCAGGGCACTGTTGATTGCCGACAAAACATTGAGATACCTGGTTTTTAAATTCTAGTAAATCCAAAACTCGTGTGGTGCGCAGGTTCACCGGGAAGCGTGCGAGCTGTTCAACACAGGATTTGTGCATATCTTCAACGCAAACAGTTTAGTTAAGCAGTAAAGCGGCAGAAAATAAACCAAAAAATATACGTGCTGCCACACGCCCCGTGATCATGCGAGCAGGCGTGAGTTGATGGGACGTATGCGAGCAGTCCGCCGTGCAGGCATACCGGGAGGCGTGCGTGCAGTGCAGGTGTGCGTATTGACAGGGAGGCGTGCAAGTAGCTATGTGAAATGATGGTTGGAATGGCAGAAGTCCGCCGCGCAGGCTCACCGGGAGGCGAGACAACTATTGACCGCAGCCTGCCTCGCTCCCACTGGTCTGTATTAATTGCACGCTCGAGCCGCCGACCATAATAGGCGGCCGCACCCCCGGTCCATAGTGGTCACCAACGTCTGGACTCCGGAGTGTATGACGATACCGCCGAAGTGCACCATCGGAGGGAGTGGCGACGCCGGGGCTGGTGAAGCACCCGCGCAACGCGTGAAGCTGGGCACAGAGGTTTCCGTCACCGCCGACAAGGTCTCGCACGGGAAGCAGCATGACCTTGACTTCGTCGGTGCCGTCGTGCCCCCCAGCCGGAGCCGGAGGTCAACAACAACTCCGGCAACGACTGCGACTCCGACGGAAAACTGGTTAGTCATCTATATACCCAATGTTATCTGTATAGAGTTAGTGATTAATTGTTTGTTTTGTACAAATGATTTTTTGCTAATAATCCGACTAGGGTGAGCTTGCGTGCTAATAATTCGTGGCCAGATCTTGAGAATTGATTTTGAATGTCCTACATATATGTTTGTGCCTTTTTTCTTCCTGATCTTGAGAATTCATTTTGAATGTCCTACATGTTATGCCATTTTTTTCTTTCAGATTGGTATGTACAAAGATGAGGCTCCGACCAGCGCTGCCGCCGGATGTAGATCTTGGACCCGGCTGTGCGGCCAGAAGCGCCCCCCTGGACATGAGGAACCAGTAGAATCTCTGGCGGACCGCATCAGCGATCTCCCAGACGGCATCCTTGGGGAGATCATCTCCCTTCTCCCCACCAAGGATGGGTGTCGCACACAAGTCCTCGCATCTCGGTGGCGCACTCCGTGGTGGACCGCGCCTCTAAATCTTGAGTGTCGCCAGCTATCTGTAGATGATGATTCTGAACTCCCCGGAGCCATCATCTCCTCCCACGAGGGCTCCGTTCAACACATCTGCATCCCGGCATGCTACCTGCTGGACATACCCTGCACGGTGGCCGCCTAGCTGACATCCCGACAATTTGATAAACTCCAACAGCTTGAGTTCTACCATTACTAAAGTGATAGGTTAGCACCAAGAGCTCCATCTGTGCCCTCACCATCGATGCCCATCTCATGGTTTTCCTCCTCTCTCCACACCGCCACCTTGACCCGGTGCCATCTAGCAGACTATCTGGTACAAATGCTTCGATTGCCACTGCTGAAAAAACTTGCGCTTGTGTTGATTGATCTGTCGGTGGCCTCACTTCACAGCATCATCCACTCTAGCTGCCCTGCACTGCAGCGTTTGGTGCTTCTTTTTGGACTAGGAATCCATATCTCTTTTATCAAAATAAAGTCGTCTCACCTTGTAAGCATTGGAATTCATTTTGATGGGCAGGAGCTCATCATCGAAGACGCCCTTCACTTCAAAGGTTGCTCCTTGATTGTTGTTATAAACCTTCACAAATAATTGTGGTCTCTGCGCCTAAATTGGAGACCTTGGGTGCAATTAGTAATCCATTTGAATGGTTCGAGATGGTGTTTGCCTCCACACCTATTGAGGTACTATATATTATTCATGTACACTTTTGTAATTTGCATTTTCATTTGTGCGCATAAGTTAAGTATCATCTTGGAGTACACTTTCAGTGCTAATATTATGTTCTATGCTCAATGAAGCGCTTGTCCATCCTATCAGTGGTGGTGGATTCTGTCAAGACCTTATATATCAGTATGTTGTGTTTTGATCTCAACATCATTATTGCCTTGATGCAATGCCGTCCATGTCTGGAGAATTTGTATATAAAGGTGATGATTTCACACACATTGAAAGCCCATATATAATGTACTATAATTAATCGTTCAGCTATCACTCTTTCAACATAATCTTTTTTAGACATTAATTTTTTTCAATCTTCATCTCTATTTAGGCACTAACACATGGAGAAAAAGGTATAACCAATCGATGGTTCAAGAAGCACCAGGATTTTCTCAGATCTCATGACATTCGTTTGAAGACAGTAACGCTGGAAGGATATTCATCCAACAGTGCAAACACTAGCTTTGTCATATTCTTCATGTTGAATGCGAGGGCACTATTGTCCGTGAGGATTAAGTTTTTCAACAAGAAATTACTCACGGCTGCAAGTGTTGAAGAGCATAAAAAGAAGTTTCAGGTGGACCTAAGAGCTTCTGATCGTGCTCGGCTTCTATTCACAACAACTTGTGGTCATCATGGAGAAGTAGAATTTCTGGCCGGGATCTTGATTTTATGGATCATACCGATCCATTTGATTGTGACTGCCGAAAACTTTGGTTGAGTTAGATGCCATTGTCCTGTTCAATCTGGATTTTGTCTAAACCTGATGAGCAATTAATCCTCGTGCTTTTGTACTGTTTGTAAGCTGGAGTTAGATATTCTTTCCCTTTTCAACTCGGTTTTGATCCATATTTTCTTTCATACTGGGCCAATGGCTTGCCATTTCTTTAATTAAGACATAAATATTATAAGCATTCACAACATAGGGAAAGAACATCACTCTCGCGGGATCCTCGAGATCTTTGTTCATTACAGAACCCGCAAGTTCTTAGCGCCCACCAGCACCCACAAACTTATTTTCAGGTAGCACACCAAATGGGCTGTAATTCTTAATAAGAAAAGTTGCATGGTAGTGACAGATTTGGATTTGTCATTTGGGACCCACGAGGAAAAAGCCTATCCAGGGCGGTGCCGACTCGACAGTAAACATTGAGATACCTGGTTTTAAAATTACTGTAAATCCAAAACTCGCCTCAAAATCATGAAACTTGGCATGGTGTTATGACATAGCACCAACATGTTGTGGTAAAAAATTAGTCCAATTTGGGACAAGTTTTGGTACAAACTTCTTACAAACCGGAGCTTCTCTCAAAAAGGCTCATGGTTCCGAGAGGGACCTTGTCACCTATGTGTGCGAAATGACATTGCTGTCTCTTCCTGCCATGATTTATTTTACAGAGGCAACATGCAACTATATATGGTAGCGTCGTCCTAAAAATATGAAATTATTCACGGTTCATTTTGCCTTTTTATACATTATTTGAGTTTCCTAGGCATTTTGGAACGTACTTTCGTGTGTGCAAAGGTCATGTGTGTACTAGCCACATATGTAATTCAATGTTCAATCTGTTTATGGAATCAAGTCCTTATAAGTTGTAGGTACATATGCTGTTGTTCTGTGTGCAATGGCATCGCACACGGACCATACTGGGGAACCCGTCATTGATGATGTAACGCCCGGATAATCAAGCTACAGTAATCCCATGCTAATGGTGCCACGTCACCACGGTTACTGTTGCTAATCTATCGTTAGATCAAAACCGGTCCAAAATTCAAATTCAAAGTTTGGTAAATAATAGAAGTTTTCAAACATTAAAATAAAAAATGTTCGGTTTGTACTAAATATTGCATGTGTAAATATGGTGTAATAAACACATTTTTATAAAATGCCTAAATAATTTAAATTGAAATAAAACAGAAAAGAAAATAAATAAAAGAAAGAAAATACAAAAGAGAAAACAAACAAAAGAAGAGAGAGGAAAGAAAACCCACCCGGGCTCCGGCCCAGCAGACCATTGGGCCAAACCACCTGGCCGGCCCACCCCGCACCCGATAACCTCCCCCACTCCCCCACTCCCCCACGCACCCACCGACACCCCACACTCCCCCCGCAAAAATATCCCCCCCTCTTCCCCGATTGGATCGGGATCGAGGAGGGGGAACCGTTCATCGCCGTCGCCCGAGGACCGCCCCGCCGTCGCTGGACGCCTTCACCGGACTGCTTCCCCCGTCGCCCGGTCGTCCCGGTCGTCCTCCCCACGCCCCGCTGCCCCGTTCCCTACAAACGCATGGTGAGGCCCCAGGTGTCATGCCCAATATGCGATACTATCCTATAGAGACTCAAAGGTCCCACCAAGGATAGAACCGCATATTGACACGCTTCTGCAAGGTGGATATCATTGCATCAACATTACATAATAGTTGGGGATAGAAACAAGGCATACAAATGCCGCAAGAATACATCAATACATCAAACACATGATCAACATCCGAGTACGGAAGAAACATAAACAGAAGCTCAAACGACATCCACCCTGCTAGCCCAGGCTGCCGACCTGGATCCTATCCTCTGATCGAAGAAGAAGCAGAAGAAGAACTCCAAAACAAGAAACATCGCTCTCGCGTCATGATCATCGTAAAACCTGTACCTGCAACTGTTGTTGTAGTAATCTGTGAGCCACGAGGACTCAGCAATCCCATTACCATGGGTATCAAGACTAGCAAAGCTTAAAGGGTATGGAAAGGATAAGTGGTGAGGTTGCAGCAACGACTAAGCAAGTATGGTGGCTAACATACGTAAATAAGAGCGAGAAGAGAAGCAAAAGAACGGTCGTGAACTAGTAATGATCAAGAAGTGATCCTGAACTCCTACTTACGTCAAACATAACCCAGAAACCGTGTTCACTTCCCGAACTCCGCCGAGAAGAGACCATCACGGCTACACACGCGGTTGATGCGTTTTAATTAAGTCAAGTGTCAAGTTCTCTACAACCGGATATTAACAAATTCCCATATGCCACATAACCGCGGGCACGGCTTTCGAAAGATAATACCCTGCAGGGGTGTCCCAACTTAGCCCATTATAAGCTCTCACGGTCAACGAAGGATATTCCTTCTCCCGGAAAGACCCGATCAGTCTCGGAATCCCGGTTACAAGACATTTCGACAATGTTAAAACAAGACCAGCAAAGCCGCCCGATGTGTCGACAATCCCGATAGGAGTCGCACGTATCTCGTTCTCAGGACACACCGGATGAGCAAGACGTCGGGTTGGCATAGACCCTGGTTGCCCAGGGGCGCCGGACATCGCTCGGTTTGGACCAGCACTTAGACAAGCGCTGGCCCGGGGGGGGGGGGGGTAAAATAAAGATGACCCTCGGGATGCGCGACTCCCAAGGGAAAAAGGCTAGGTGAGGCAAATGTAAAACCAAGGTTGGGCCTTGCTGGAAGAGTTTTAGTCAAAGCGAACTGTCAAGGGGGTCCCATAAATCACCCAACCGTGTAAGGGACGCAAAATCAAGGAACATAACACCGGTATGACGGAAACTAGGGCGGCAAGAGTGGAACAAAACACCAGGCATAAGGCCGAGCCTTCCACCCTTTACCAAGTATATAGATGCATTAATAATATAAGAGGTATTGTGATATCCCAACATAAACATAATCCAACATGGAGCAATCTTCATCTTCACCTGCAACTAGCGACGCTATAAGAGGGGCTGAGCAAAGCGGTAACATAGCCAAACAACGGTTTGCTAGGAAGGGTGACAAAGGTTAGAGGTTCATGGCAATGTGGGAGGCTTGAGGAGCAAGTGATAGGTAGCGCAGCAAAGCGATAGAACGAAGCAACTAGCATAGCAATGATAGTAATGAGATCCAAGGTGACGGTCATCTTGCCTGAAATCCCGCTAGGAAGAAGAACGAGTCCATGAAGAAGATGAAGCCACGAAGACGAACGAATCCTCACGATCGCAACGACACGGGAACTATCGAGAAGGCGCACACAACAAGGTAAACACACCACACAAGAACAAGGAATGATGCTCAACCAAGTATGATGCATGATAAGGCTATATGAAGCTACTCATGGCAAGAGATGATGCATACAAGAGCAACACATCAAAGTGTCGTGGAATTATCACGGTAGATGTCCTCGAGCTAGGACTTAGTCGTGGAGCCATCGCAACTAGGAAGCTTGAAGGGGTTAATGCGGGACAAGGAACACGAGGGTTTATACTGGTTCGGCCCCTTACGGTGAAGGTAAAAGCCTACGTCCAGTTTGAGGTGGTATTGATTAGGGTTACGATCACCAGGGAGCTAAACTGCTATGCCCGGCTCTCGATGAGATTGTTCTCTGCCCTAAACTGCTGCCGGGTCGTCCCTTTATATAAGGAGGTTGACGCCCTGCAGCTCTCAGAGTCCCGGCCGGCTCATAAGAGTGTCCGGCTCGGACTCTCAACTATTCTTGCCTTACACTACAAGTTCTACCATAAAAATGATTGCAACTACGGACCTTAGGCCATATCCGGGTCTTAAGCCCATCTTCGGCCCACTGTCTTCAAGCTTGGCGCCGGGCTTCTGGCAATGACCATATGAGTAACCCGGCCCCTCCTGGCGGGTGACTCTAAGGTCTATATCCTCAACATTAGGCCCCAGATTGATTTGAGCCGGCTCATGTCAATCTTCAATCCTTTCGACAGAAAATCTCCGGCTTACAATTGTGTGAAGGCCATAACCCGGCGTGACGTCATCCTCTGGACTCCAGGTAATCCACCGTGACATCATCTTCCATTAAGTCCGTTTTTTACTCCGCCAGATCCGCAACGGATCTTATCTTTACTGTCATCCCGAAAATCGAGGCGTTTCGTGGGGAGATAAACACGCCGTGGTCTCCTTGATTCTCGCGCCCACTTATGAGCTCGCCCTTATAAATAGGCCGGCACGACGGGCTTTCAGCCACTCTTCTTCCTCCTCGCGCCACTGTTCCTCTGCTCGAGCTCGAACTCCACCGCCGCCGCCGCGCCCCCGGTCTTCGTCAACCTTGGCCGCTGCATCACCCTGACTCGGTCCAGACAAACGGCGGCGACCCCCGCACCTCTTCAGCACCGGTAAGTCCTCACTACCCCGTAGAACAGATCTGCAGTAGGGTTCATCCGTGTTCGTCCATGTTCGTCGCCGTCGCCCACAAGCTCCGGTAGTTCTCATAGTTACTGCCCCTGTTTGATCTTAGCCTTGCATAGAACTAGTGCGGCGGTTGTTTAGTACTCATTTCAAATGCCAGTAGGTCTCTTTTCACTGCATAAAGGCTTTGTTCGAGCTCAAGAACATCCGCGCGTCTGTTTCTAGGTCTAGAAACTTTTCTTTTACCCGACCATTTTGATCCAAATTTTTTACTGCGATGTGTGAAACCTGTTTTACCACACTTAGTAAAAAACTGCAATCATTGAATCACGGCGGTTTACAGTTCCGGTTTAAAGAAACCACACGCCGTAGAGCCGTCCAGCTTGAAGAAAACCATGCGCCATAAAAATTTCCGGCTTAGCTGTGATAAGGCCTGTAGACAATCAAATTACTCTCAATCCCTCGGCGGCTTAAATAGCCCGATGCACTTAAGTGTATACCATTAGTCCCCTTATAAGCCGCCACCTTGACATTGAACTGTAGATTTCTTCCGGCTCATAATTAACCCGGACGTTTTTCCTTTTATCATAGACTGCCGACTTTCACCATGCCTCCCAAAGCTCCCAAAGCCTCCATTACTTGCAACTGGATGAGGTCCAATGTCACCAATGAGACCCTAGCGGATTTTGTTAAGTCTGGATATCTGCCCAAGAAGGACGTCATGTCCTACCGTGCCCCTGACCCGTCAGAAGAGAGACCACACCCAAAGGACGGGGAGGTAGTAATTTTTGCGGATCATATGAGCCGGGGCTTCGCACCGCCCGGTTCAAAGTTTTTCAGAGACGTTCTGAACTTCTTCGATCTGCGGCCTCAGGACATAGGACCCAACTCAGTGTCCAATATCTGCAACTTCCAAGTGTTCTGCGAGGTTTACCTTGGAGAAGAACCTAGTCTGCTGCTCTTCAGAGAGCTTTTTTATTTGAACCGTCAGAATGAGTGCGCCAATGGGCCAAGTCTAGAGCTAGGCGGCATCTCCATTCAGAGACGGAGAGACTGTCTTTTCCCTTATGCCGAGCCGCCGAGTCACCCAAAGGACTGGAACATGACTTGGTTCTATTGCCAAGACACGTCACCGGCTGATGAAAGTCCGCTGCCCGGCTTTCGCCCATCGCGTCTGGAGTCAACACACCCATTGTCAGACAAGCTGACTCAGGCAGAGCACCAGCCTCTACTCCCCACCATAAACAAGATCAAGGCTCTCCTAGGCAATGGTCTCAACAGAATCGATTTGGTCCGGGTCTGGATCTCGTGGCGCGTGATCCCATTGAGCCGCCGCCCCGGCTTAATGTGTGAGTACACGGGCCGAAAGGACGATCCTCAGAGACACAGCCGCAATGATCTTCCTGAAGACGTTGCAGAGGAGATGACCAAGGCTCTCTTGAACGAGAGCCTGGCAGACTGCGGAAGGACCGGGTTAGCCCCCTTCTGCAAGACCAACCCAGCCCCAGCGGTAAGCTGCTGATCTGAACATCTTATCTGTACATAACTTTCATCTGAATCATTGTGAGAAAACCTCATTGTATTCTTTCAGGCTGATGACAAGTTCTGGCGGGTCAAATATGACCACGAAGCGGCCAAGAAGGCTAGATAGGCGAAGAAAACCGCCAAGAAAGCCGCCCCCCGCAAGAAGGGGAGTAGGCCAACTGCTTCGGAGCTGATGCAATTAAGCGACAGCTCCGAGTCAGAGGTAACCCCTGAACCTGTAAGCTCTTTGTTGCGTTTATGGTTTATTTCTTGTCCGCCTTACCAATACTTGTTCATCAACAGGATGACACCGGAGCCAGTAACCCGGTGGTTGAAGATGTAATGTCACTTTCCTCCGACTCGGAGCCCTTGCCAAGGCTGAAAGTCCGAAGGGTAACCCGGAAAGTAAGCTTTTCACATCCTTTAGCTTATCAAGATCCTCAATTTATTTTGAAGCGACAGGTTCATGAGAGCCGGCGTCACACCCGGACCAACAAGGACACCGACCTCTCCTCCGGGTTACCTGACGCATCAAGGAAGCGCCGAACTGAAGTTATTTCCCACTTGTACCCTTTTCATCCGTTGGCGGGTGTTATCCGTCAGCCACTCAATTCTTCTGACTCCAATTATCAGGAGACCTCCCCCTCTTCGGGCGACTCTATGCAGTCGAGTCTTCCGGCTTTCAAGACCGCGCTCGGGTAATGATGACCATCTCATGTTATACTTGTCTTTACTTACCCTTTTTGTGCTTAACGTTTCTGTCCTTTCAGTGCCCAAGCCAAACTCACCAAGAGGGCGAAGAAAGCCAAGCCAATCGAAGAGCCGGAGTTGCCTGAGCTGGAGGCAGCAGATCAAGAACCGCCAGCTGCCTCCGCTCCCGAAGCCGCCGCTCCAACTAATAAGGCAGCTGCCGAAGCGTCTGCTAACCCGGAGGCCTCCGGCTCGGCTCAACCAGCAAATGATCCGGACGTGGTAATCACCCAGACGGCATTTGTTGAGCCGGGGAGACCTACCGCACTGGCTAAGTGCTCCGCTAAGGGGGAGTTGCTGCAGCCCCACCGGGTGAACCTGGACCTCTCCGACCACACCAACCTGAGCATTGGAGAGCTCGTCTCTGGCTACATCAGCCAAGTGCACAAGAGCCGGGACGCAGAGGTTGCCATGGTGAACCAGATCCAGCAAAAATCTGAGGTATCCTTCTGCTGTCCTCTTACTTACTGCATAGTTACCTTTACCATGCTAGCCCCCAAGTCGACGACTTATGATTGAATATGTTGTAGACTTAGGTTCCGGCTTACTTAATTGAACCGGCAATTTGTAGACAGAAACGTTCAATATGCATTAGCCCCCAAGTGCCAAGTGTCCTTGCTCGGAAAGTGCTTGGGACTTAAAATTTATATAGCAACTGTTCATGTCATAACCCGGAAATGTATGCAGGCTGCCGGCAAGAAGCTAGAGGCTGACATGGCTGATCTCAAGAACCGGCTGCAGATGCAAGAGATGGAGACCAGGAAGGCAAATGCCAAATTTGTGTCTAGCATCGCCGCTCAAGAGAAGCTGAAGATAGAGTTTGACGCGGAGCGGAAAGCGTGGGCTGAAGAGAAGGCCGCATTGGTGAACCGAGCCGAACAGGCGGAGAAGACTCTCTCCGAGAAGACCGCCGAGCTCTCCGGCCTAAAGCGCCAGGTGTCCCAGATGGTGGCCGCCATCTTCGGTAAGTCGCCTCACCGGCTTTCATCAAGTTTAGAATGTTTATATCTCAGAATTCATCCTTGTCGGCGGCTTATCTGATTCTGTTAAACAGGTCCCAGAAGTGCCAACCTCAACCAGAGCGTGGTAACCAAGCTGAAGACCGTGTATACCCTGGTGGAGCAGCTCTACACCGGGTCACAGCGTGCCTTAGCTGTGGTGGCCCTATCCAACGAGGTGCCGACTCACCTGGCAGAAGTCCTTCGCCGGCTCGCTGTACTGCCTCAGCGGATCCAAGAGCTGCGACGGGCCTCTGCGAGAGCCGGAGCAATCGCTGCGCTGAGCCGGGCTAAGGCGTTCTTGCCAGAGCTAGACCCGGCGGACATCGCCCTTGGCTACCCAAGTTTGAAGGAAGATGGCACCGCCTTTGATCAGAAGGACTTCGCAGCTTGCATGAAGAATGTACGCCCGGTGGCCACTCTTATTGGCAACGACACAGATCTGACCAAGTATCAGCCGGGTTACAATGCGGAGAATCAGAGGATCCCGACCCCTCGCTATGAAGCCCTGAGTTTAATCCCGCCGGCTCGTCAGCACACCTTCGCCCCGGAGATTGACTCGGCCGGGTTAATTGACGAGGAAGCCCAGTTCGAAGCTCTGAGCGGCATCGACTGGAAGTCGTCGACTTTCCAGACCTTGGGAACAGCCGGAGGAGAAGAAAGAGACGAGCCGGAGACATCAACCCAGCAAGCGTCGTAATTCTGCTGGCGGTTTATCAAACAATGCTTCACCCGTTTGGACTCAATGAGTCTTGTAATATAGTAGGACCAACACTTTATCTTTGCCGTGCCATCGTGCCCGCCTTGAATGCTTTGAAGTTTTATTGAAGTTGTCTCCTTTATATTTCTCCGGGTCATACATTCTCCTTAGTCCCAAATAATTGTCTTTAACTTATCCTGCATAGAAAGACGAATCACAAGTCTCCAGGCGGCTTACCGCCCTGAGAATCATATGTTTTAGATATATAACCCGGAATATGAATCAAAAAAGACTGGTCCTCAATTATATCCTTAATACAGCCGTAATAACACACTTAGCGGCCTGCAAGCATACTTCCGGTTTAGATAACCCGGGTAATAAGGTTGGTACCTTAACTCCGATTTACTTGTCTTAATGACACCCATTGTGTTCAACTAACACTGTAAACCAAAATTAAGCCGGCAAAGTGAGACCCGGCCGTACACACTTTGAAATAATCAGAAGAAACTTGCTACAAAACAGAAGAACTTAGGGGCTTCCGGTTCGAATACGACCAGAAACCCGGCCCAAAGGGGTTATGCTAGGATTCGAATGCGATCATATAGCCCCCATTGGGTGCGGCGATGCCAATCAAGAGGGTATCGACAGCTATGTTCTCTTTGGTTCGAATACGACCCATGTTTGAACAGGAAGCCCCCAAATGACTTTAAGAATTGTTTAACGACGCTGATTCGAATACGATCCACGTCGGTTCTCAAGGGGGTTAAACTAAGATTCAAATATGATCAAAGAAAACTCCCCAATGAGCTCGGCACTTTGCCAATCAAATGGGTATCGACAGCTATGTTCTCTTTGGTTCGAATACGACCTATGTTTGAACAGGAAGCCCCCAAGTGACCTTATCGCCTACGGCTAGATTCAAATACGATCATAAGCCGGATCCTCCTTCAAGTTATCATGTAATCTGGTAATGAAAACAACACGTGCACATTTGGAGGAGAAAAAGGACAGAGGTCCTGCTTTATTACTTATCATAATATATACATGGCTTAGAGAAGTATGTACATCATGAGAGCCGGTGGCTCAAGTGTAGTAAGGCCGAAGCTGAGCTATGTTCCACGGCCGTCGGGTCTCTTCCTCCGACTTACGTGAATCTTTGTGCTCCCGAATGTCAATGAGGTAATATGAACCGTTGTGCAAATTCTTGCTGACCACAAAGGGCCCTTCCCAAGGTGGGGATAGCTTGTGTGCATCTGTTTGATCCTGGATGAGCCGGAGCACAAGATCGCCTTCCTGGAAGACCCGGGATTTAACCCGGCGGCTATGATAACGGCGCAGGTCCTGTTGGTAAATCGCCGAACGGGCTGCTGCCACATCACGCTGTTCATCCAACAAGTCAAGAGCATCCTGTCGCGCCTGTTCATTATCCGCCTCAACGTAAGCCGCCACTCGAGGTGAGTCATGACGGATGTCACTGGGGAGGACTGCTTCTGCTCCATAAACCATGAAGAAAGGCGTGAAGCCTGTAGACCTGTTAGGAGTAGTGTTGATGCTCCATAACACGGAGGGCAACTCCTCCACCCAACAACCTGGCGTCCGTTGCAAAGGGACCAAAAGCCGAGGCTTGATACCTCTCAGAATCTCCTGATTAGCTCTCTCAGCTTGACCGTTGGATTGAGGATGAGCCACTGAGGAAACATCAAGTCGGATATGCTCTCGTTGACAAAACTCCTCCATGGCGCCTTTGGAGAGATTGGTGCTGTCGTGGAATCGTCACGGCAGATGTCCTTGAGTTAGGACTTAGTCGTGGAGCCATCGCAGCTAGGAAGCTTGAAGGGGTTAGTGCGGGACAAGGAACACGAGGGTTTATACTGGTTCGGCCCCTTACGGTGAAGGTAAAAGCCTACGTCCAGTTTGATGTGGTATTGATTAGGGTCTCGATAACCAGGGAGCTAAACTGCTATCCCGGCTCTCGATGAGATTGTTGTCGCCCTTAAACTGCTGCCGGGTCGTCCCTTTATATAGGGAGGCTGACGCCCCGCAGCTCTCAGAGTCTCGGCCGGCTCATAAGAGTGTCCGTCTCGGACTCTCAACTATTCTTGCCTTACACTACAAGTTCTACCATAATAATGATTGTAACTAAGGGCCTTAAGCCATATCCGGGTCTTAAGCCCATCTCTGGCCCATCGTCTTCAAGCTTGGGCCCGGGCTTCTGGTAATGACCATTAGAGTAACCCGGCCCCTCCTGGCGGGTGACTCTAAGCTCTATATCCTCAACATTAGGTCCCAGATTGATTTGAGCCGGCTCATGTCAATCTTCAATTCTTTCGACAGAAAAAATCTCCGGCTTACCATTTATGTGAAGGCCATAACCCGGTGTGACGTCATCCTCTGGACTCCGGATAATCCGCCGTGACGTCATCTTCCATTAAGCCCGTTTTTTACTCCACCAGATCCGCAACGGATCTTTGCTTTTACTGTCATCCCGAAAATCGAGGCGTTGTGGGGGGAGATAACCACGCCACGGTTTCCTTGATTCTCGCGCCCGCTTTACGAGCTCGCCTTATAAATAGGCCGGCCCGACGGGCTTCTCTGCCACCCTTCTTCCTCCTCGCGCCACTGCCTCTCTGCCTGAGCTCGCACTCCGCCGCCGTCACCTCGCCTCTGGTCTTCTTCAACCTTGGCCGCTGCATCACCCTGACTCGGACCAGACAAACGGCGGCGACCCCCGCACCTTTTCAGCTCTGGTAAGTCCTGCTTGACCTGTAGAGTAGATCTGTCGTAGGATTTGCCCACGTTCTTCGTGTTCGTCGCCATTGTCCGCAAGCTTCGGTAGTTCTCATAGTTACTGCCCTTGTTTGATCTTAGATCTGCATAGAATTAGTGCGGCGGCTGTTTGGCACTTATTTCAAATGCCAGTAGGTCTCTTTCCAGTGCATAATGGCTTCGTTCGAGCTCAAGAACATCCGCTCGTCTGTTTCTAGGTCTAGAAATTTTTCATTTCACCCGACCATTTTGATCCAAAAGTTTTACTGCGATGTGTGAAACCTGTTTTACCGTACTTAGTAAAAACAAAACTGCAATCCTTGAGCCTCGGCGGTTTACATTTCCGGTTAAAGAAACCACGCGCCATAGACCCTTCCGGCTTAAAGAAAACCATGCTTCGTAGAATCCTCCGGCTTAGCTGTGATAAGGCCGTAGATAATCAATTTATTCTGAATGCCCCTGCGGCTTTAAATAATCCACTGTACCTGAGTATATACCATTAGTCCCCTTCATAAGCTGCCACCTTAGTTTTGAACTGTAGATCTCCTCCGGCTTATAATTAACCCGGGAGTTTTTCCTCTTTGTCATAGACTGCCGACTTTCACCATGCCTCCCAAAGCTCCCATTACTTGCAACTGGATGAGGTCCAATGTGACCAACGAGACCCTAGCTGATTTTGTTAAGTCAGGATATCTGCCCAAGAAAGACATCATGTCCTACCGTGCCCCTGACCCGTCAGAAGAGAGGCCACAGCCAAAGGATGGGGAGGTAGTGATTTTTGCGGATCACATGAGCCGGGGCTTCGCACCGCCCGGCTCAAAGTTTTTTAGGGACGTGGTCAACTTCTTCGACTTGCGGCCTCAAGATATAGGACCCAACTCAGTGTCCAACATCTGCAATTTTCAAGTCTTCTACGAGGTTTACCTTGGAGAAGAACCTAGTTTGCTGCTCTTCAGAGAGCTTTTTTATTTAAACCGCCAGAATGAGTGTGCCAATGGGCCAAGTCTGGAATTAGGTGGTATCTCCATCCAGCGGCGTAGGGACTGCCTTTTCCCTTACGCAGAGCCGCCGAGCCACCCAAATGACTGGAACATGACTTGGTTCTACTGCCAAGATACGTCCCCGGCTGATGAAAGCCCGCTGCCCGGCTTTCGCCCAACACGTCTGGAGCCGACTCACCCACTGTCGGACAAGCTGACTCAAGCGGAGCGCCAGCCTCTGCTCCCCACTATCAACAAGATCAATGCTCTCCTGGGCAATGGTCTGAACGGAATCAACTTGGTCCGGGTCTGGATCTCATGGCGGGTGATCCCATTGAGCCGCCGCCCCGGCTTAATGTGTGAGTACACAGGACGAAAGGATGACCCTCAGAGACACAGCCGCAATGATCTTCCAGAAGACGTTGCAGAGGAGATGACCAAGGCTCTGTTAAACGAGAGCCTGGCAGACTGCGGAAGGACCGGGTTAGCTCCCTTCTGCAAGACCAACCCAGCCCCAGCGGTAAGCCGCCGACTTTAACTTTTTATCTACTTCTACATGTAACCTTCATCTGAACCGTTTGAAGAATTCATCATTGTATTTTTCAGGCTGATGATAAGTTCTGGAGGGTCAAATATGACCATGAGGCGGCCAAGAAGGCCAGGAAGGCGAAGAAGGCCGCCAAGAAAACCGCCCCTCGCAAGAAAGGGAGCAGGCCTACTGCCTCCGAGCTGATGCAATTAAGCGACAACTCCAAGTCAGAGGTAACCCCTGAGTCTTTTAAGTCCTTGCTATATTCACTGTTTGTTTGCTGTCCACCTTATCAATTCTTGCTCATTGACAGGATGACACCGGCGCCAGTAACCCGGTGGTTGAAGAGGTAATGTCACTTTCCTCCGACTCGGAGCCCTTGCCACAGCTGAAAGTCCGAAGGGTAACCCGGAAAGTAATCTTTTCACATCCTTTAGCTTATCAAGACCCTCAATTTATTTTGAAGCGACAGGTTCATGAAAGCCGGCGTCATACCCGGACCAATAAGGACACCGACCTCTCCGCCGGGTTACCCGACGCAACAAGGAAGCGCCGAACTGAGGTTATTTCCCACTTGTACCCTTTTCATTCGTTGGCGGGTGTTATCCGTCAGCCACTCAATTCCTCTGACTCCAATTATCAGGAGACCTCCCCCTCTTCGGGCGACTCTATGCAGTCGAGTCTTTCGACTTTCAAGACCGCTCCCGGGTAATGACAACCATCTCATATTATATTTGTCTGTACTTACTCTTTTTGTGCTTAATGTTTCTGTCCTTTCAGCGCCCAGGCAAAGCTCACCAAAAGAGCGAAGAAGACCAAGTCAGCCGGAGTGCCGGATTTGCCTGAACCAGAGGTGACGGCTCAAGAACCGTCAGCTGCCTCCGCCCCCGAAGCCACCACTCCAATGGCTTCAAAAGACCCAATCTCGACTCCCTCCGGTTTACGATCCACGCAATCTCTTCAACACGCCAGGTGCAGGGTCTAGTAACCCGCCAGGGGTCATAGCACCCGGGTCTGGACCCCTTATTCAGCCACGAGTGATGGGGCCTCCCCAGGTGCCCCCTGCCCCGCCTCAGTACGTGCGAATACTCCCGGGTCATTATAATAACCCGCTGGAGAACATGGTCGCTGCGGCAGCACGACTGGCGGCTCTCCCAGTTGACGGCGACTCTCCGACGGCTATTGAAACCCGCCGGGTCAGGGAACTCCTTCAGACAGCACTGGCGCAGCAAGAGGCGTACTCCTACAGCCGGGACAGGATCGACTCGACCCCTCGTCCAGGTCAGAGCCCGAGTGACAGCCGACACATGGTCTCAGCAACCGGCTCAAGTAACGTCCGACGCCATGACCCGCCCCCTGGCCATGGCCCGGCTCACAATGGAGCCTTTTACGCAGCAGACCAGGACAAAGCGCGGCAAGAGGCGGAGCAAGTGCCTCAATTGACGGCTTACCAGACCCCCCCGGCTTATCCGACGACTTCCGTCAACGTAGGTGTCCCTACCAGGACCGGGGGTGTCCCTTGTTTAGTGCCAGCTATCCGTAATGAACGTCTACCTAAGGACTTCAAGGGCCCTAGGAAGGTGCCTAATTACACAGCTGACTTACAACCCGCAGCCTAGATCGAGAGTTATGAGATGGCTATGGAATTGCTGGATGTCAATGAAGCGGCCATGGCCAAGTATTTCACCATGATGTTAGATGGGACTGCCCGCACTTGGTTGAAAGGGCTACCACCGAATTCCATTGGGTCTTGGGCTAAGCTAAAAGCCCGGTTCATCCAAAACTTCAAAGATACCTGTAGGCAGTCTATGTCAATCGTGGATTTGACTAACTGTAAGCAGCAGGAGGGTGAGTCTACGACACATTGGGTTCGCCGGGTTAAGGAGATCATACACTCGTCAGACAAGATGGATGCCGGCTCAGCGGTTTTAATGCTGGAGCAGAATTGTCGTTTTGTGCCCCTGAAGATGAAACTCGGGCGGCTTAAACGCGACTGCAGTGATATGGGTACACTAATGGCAGCTCTTGTCAAGTACGCCGATTCTGATGGTACTAAGGATCCCCCTTCGGATGATGAAAGGACAAGGAAGGGAAAGAAGAACGGCAATGGCAAGGGTCCTCTGTTTAACCCGGGGAACCAAGGAGGAGGCAAGCGCAAGGCTGATGGCAGCCTAGAGTTTGTAGCCAACACCAGCTCACAAGGTAATAACTAGCGACGCAAGGGGAGGCCCCCTCCCCGAGGCGGCGGGTCAGGTCCGACGCTGGAGCAGCTGTTGAATGAACCTTGTCCAAGGCATGGCTCTAGAGAGAAGCCAGCGACTCACCTGTGGAAGGATTGTGCGATCATGAAGGCCTTTAAGAATTACAATGGCCCGGGAGGCGGCTCAGGCGTCGGCGGCTTTCATGGCCCAGGCGGCGGCTCAAATTCCGGTCCTCAGAACGGTCAAGGGGGCTTTAATCTGTAGTCTGGCCAGGGTCATCAGCAGCAGCAGGGGGGTTATCAGACCAATCCAAAGCAGCTCAGCGGTGGACAGTATCATGTGTTTACCACCAGTCTGTGTAAGCGAGATCAGAAGCTTCATAAGAGGGAAGTGAATGCTGTTGAGCCGGCGATCCCACGCTACTTGCGGTGGTCCGAGCAGCCTATAGTGTGGAGTAGGGAGGATCACCCTCCCCGGGTGGATAACCCGGGCCACTTGGCCTTAGAGGTGGCTCCTCAAGTGGGAGGATATAAGTTCACAAAGGTGCTCATGGATGGAGGCAGCAGCATCAACATCCTCTATTATGAGACTTTTCGCCGTATGGGGTTGGTTGATAAGAATCTCAGCCAGTCAAAAACTATCTTCCACGGTGTGGTACCTGGTAAGTCGGCTTATCCAGTCGGCAAGATTGAGTTGGAGGTGGCCTTTGGTGATGAGAACAACTACAGGGTGGAGAAATTAACCTTTGAGGTGGTCAAGATAAGATGTCCATACCATGCTATATTTGGACGGCCGGCTTACGCCAAGTTCATGGCACGGCCGTGTTATGTGTACTTACAGCTCAAGATGCCGGGTCACAATGGGACCATTACGGTTCACGGCAGCCGGAAAGTGGCTCTGGAGTGTGAGGAAGGCGATGCGGCTTATGCAGAATCTGTTTGTGCTACAGAGGAGTTGAAGTTTTACAAAGACAATGTTGACCCAACAGATATGACCTCTCTGAAAAAGCCGACTACGGAGAATGAGCTGGCGATGAAATTTAAGTCGGCTGATGAAACTAAGCTTGTCGACTTTGTTCCAGGGGATTCATCTCAGCAGTTTAGCATCAGTGCCAATCTGGATCCAAAATAGGAAGGCGCGCTCATCGAGTTCATCCGTGAGAATAGGGACATCTTCGCATGGCAACCTTCTGACATGCCAAGTGTACTTAGAGAACTCGCTGAGCATACTCTCAATGTTGATCCGAAATTTAAGCCGGTCAGGCAGTTTCTTCGGCGGTTTAATGAAGAGAGGCGGAAAGCTATTGGTGAAGAGGTGGCCCGGCTCTTGGCGGCCGGGTTTATCATTGAAGTCTTTCACCCAGAGTGGTTAGCTAACCAGGTGCTCGTACTCAAGAAGAACGGCACTTGGCGGATGTGTGTGGACTACACGGACTTAAACAAGGTGTGTCCGGCTGATCCTTTTGCCCTCCCCCGTATTGATCAAATCATTGATGCTATGGCAGGTTGTGCACGCTTAAGTTTCTTGGATGCTTATTCCGGATATCATCAGATTAAGATGGCAGTTAAGGACCAGGAGAAGACGGCGTTCATCACTCCCTTTGGAGCCTTCTGCTATGTGTCTATGCCTTTTGGACTCAAGTGTGCACAGGCGACTTACCAGCGTTGTGTACAGAACTGTCTTCATAAACAGATTGGGCGCAATGTTCACGCTTATGTGGACGATATTGTGGTTAAGTCCATAAAAGAGGAAACCCTGATAGATGATTTAAGGGAAACCTTTGATAATCTCCGGGTCTACAAGATGATGCTTAACCCAGCCAAGTGTGTCTTCTGTGTTCCTGCAGGCAAACTCTTGGGTTTTTTGGTTTCTGACGGAGGCATTGAAGCTAACCCGGAGAAGATCAAGGCCATCACCTCCCTGGCTAAGCCGGCGTGTATAAATGACGTTCAGCGTTTGGCGGGTCGCATTGCTGCTTTAAGCCGGTTTATAAGCCGTTTGGGTGAGAAGGCCATGCCATTATATCAGTTGATGAAGAAAACTGATAACTTTGTCTGCAATGATGCAGCTAATACCGCTTTTGAGGATTTGAAGAAGCAGCTGGTAGAGGCCCCAGTCCTTGCTGCTCCGGTTGATAAGGAGCCCTTATTACTGTATGTGGCGGCAAACGCACGAGCCGTCAGTGTGGCTATTGTGGTGGAGCGCAAGGAGGAGGGTAAGGAACATCCGGTTCAACGGCCGGTTTATTATGTCAGCGAAGTGCTCATTGAGTCCAAGCAGCGGTACCCGCATTGGCAGAAGCTTGTGTATGGTGTGTTCATGGCGAGCCGGAAACTTAAGCATTATTTTCAGGGTCACCCCATCACTGTGGTCAGTTCTGCCCCTCTTGGTGATATCATTCAAAACAGAGAGGCCACAGGGAGAATTGCTAAGTGGGCTATAGAACTTGGACCTCATGGTCTCAAATATGTGCCACGCACTGCTGTTAAGTCTCAGGCCTTGGTGTATTTCATCAATGATTGGACAGAGTCACAAGTGCCCTAGCAAAATCCGGATAACACGTATTGGACCATTCACTTCGATGGGTCCAGACAGTGGGAGGGCTCGGGGGCTGGCGTTGTATTGGCTTCCCCTAAAGGTGACAAGTTCCATTATGTGCTACAGTTGATGTTTCCTTGCACTAACAATGCGGCTGAGTACGAGGCCTTACTCCACGGTCTTCGGATGGCTAAGGAGATGAGCTTGAGCCGGGTAAGGTGCTTCGGTGACTCAGACTTGGTGGCTCAACAAGTACCAGGCAATTGGGATTCTAAGGACCCTCTCATGGCGGCTTATCGCCGCGAAGTTGATGCGATTGCTGGGCACTTTCAGGGCTACCAAGTAGAGCACATTGATCGCAGGAAGAACGAGGCGGCTGATGCTCTAAGCCGGCTAGGCTCTCAGCGAAAGCCGGTGCCGCCTAACACTTTCCTGGACGTCCTGTATAGCCCTTCGGTTACGTTGCCTACGGAGGAAGACTTGGCTGTCCCTGACCCGGAGGCACGACTGGCGGCGGCTCTCCATATTATACCAGACTGGACAATGCCATATCTGGCTTACATGACCCGGGGCGAGTAGCCTGAGGATGAAACTTTAGCCAGGCAAATAACCCGGCGGGCTAAGTCAATGATTGTTATCGATGGCGAGTTGCATCATCGCAGTGTTACAAGAGCATTTCAGCATTGTGTCTCCCCTGAGGAAGGTCAAGAGATCTTGCGTGAGATCCATGAAGGGGATTGTGGCCATCACGCCGGCTCAAAGTCCCTTGTGGCCAAGGCTTTTCGTCATGGTTTTTATTGGTTGACGGCTCATGCTGATGCAGAGGACTTGGTCAGTAAATGTGATGGTTGCCAGAGGTTCTCACGACGGGCTCATGTGTCGGCTCAGGAGCTGACGATGATCCCAATCACTTGGCCCTTTGTGGTCTGGGGGCTTGATATGGTTGGGCCTTTTAAAAGGTCCAAGGATAAGAAGACCCACCTCTTGGTGGCAGTTGATAAATTCACAAAGTGGGTGGAAGCTGAGCCAGTTAGCAAGTGCGATGCAGCCACGGCGGTTCAATTTATGAAAAAGGTGATTTTCCGCTTTGGCTTTCCGCACAGCATTATAACTGACAATGGCACCAATCTCTCCAAAGGCGCCATGGAAGAGTTTTGTCAACGCGAGCATATCCGACTTGATGTTTCCTTAGTGGCTCATCCTCAATCCAACGGTCAAGCTGAGAGAGCTAATCAGGAGATTCTGAAAGGTATCAAGCCCTGGCTTTTGGTCCCTTTGCAACGGACGCCGGGTTGTTGGGTGTTGGAGTTGCCCTCCGTGTTATGGAGCATCAACACTACTCCTAACAGGTCTACAGGCTTCACGCCTTTCTTCATGGTTTATGGAGCAGAAGCAGTCCTCCCCAGTGACATCCGTCATGACTCACCTCAAGTGGCGGCTTATGTTGAGGCGGATAATGAACTGGCGCGACAAGATGCTCTTGACCTATTGGACGAACAACGTGATGTGGCGGCCGGGTCTCACTTTGCCGGCTTAACTTTGGTTTACAGTGTTAGTTGAACACCATGGGTGTTATTAAGACAAGTAAGTCGGAGTTAAGATACCAACCTTGTTACCCGGATTATCTAAACCGGAAGTATGCTTACATACCGCTAAGTGTGTTATTACGGCTGTGTTAAGGATATAATTGAGGACCAGTCTTTTTTGATTCATATTCCGGGTTATCTATCCAAAACACCTGATTCTCAGGGCAGTAAGCCGCCTCGAGACTTGTGATTTGCCTTTCTATGCAGGTTACCTAAAGGCACTTCTTTGAGGTTGAGAAAAACAAAGGGATGATTCTGACCCGGAGAAACATCAAGGAGACAACTTCAAAAGACCTTGGCATTCAATACGTGCACGATGGCACGACAGAGATAAACTGTTGCACCTACTCTATTACAAAACTCATCAAGTCTAAAAAGGGTGGAGCATTGTTTGGTAAACCGCCAGCCGAGTTACGATGCCCGCTGAGTTGAAGTCTCCGGCTCGTTCCTATCCTCTCCTCCGGCTGATCCCAAGACCTGGAAGGTTGATGACTTCCAGTCGATGCCGCTGAGAGCTTCGAATTGGGCTTCCTCATCAATTAACCCGGCCGGGTCAATCTCTGGGGCGAAAGTGTGCTGACGAGCCGGCGGGATCAAGGTGAGGGCTTCATAGCGAGGGGTTGGAATCCTCTGATTCTCCGCGTTGTAACCCGGCTGGTACTTGGTTAGATCTGTGTCATTCCCGATAAGGGTGGCCACCGGGCGCACAGCCTTCACGCAAGCTGCGAAGTCCTTCTGATCGAAAGCTGAGCCATCTTCCTTCAGGCTTGGATAGCCAAGGGCGATGTCCGCCGGGTCTAACTCCGGCAGGAATGCCTTGGCCCGGCTCAGCGCGGCAATCGCTCCGGCCCTCGCAGAGGCCCGTCGCAGCTCTTGAATCCGCTGAGGCAGAACGGCGAGCCGGCGCAGGACTTCTGCCAGGTGAGTCGGCACCTCGTTGGATAGGGCCACCACAGCTAAGGCACGCTGTGACCCGGTGTAGAGCTGCTCCACCAGGGTATACACGGCCTTTAGCTTGGTGACCACGCTCTGGTTAAGGTTGGCACTTCTGGGACCTGTTTAACAGAATCAGATAAGCCGGCGACAAGGATGAATCATGAGATATAAACATTCTAAACTTGATGAAAGCTGGTGAGGCGACTTACCGAAGATGGCGGCCACCATTTGGGAAACCTGGCGCTTTAGGCCGGAGAGCTCGGCGGTCTTCTCAGAGAGAGCCTTCTCCACCTGTTCCGCCCGGGTCACCAGTGCGGCCTTCTCTTCGGCCCAGGCTTTCCGCTCAGCATCAAATTCTGTCTTCAGCTTCTCTTGAGCGGCGATGCTGGATACAAACTTGGCGTTTGCCTTCCGGGTCTCCGTCTCCTGCGTCTTCAGCCAGCTCTTGAGATCCGCAAGGTCCGCCTCTAGCTTCTTGCCAACAGCCTGCATACATTTCCGGGTTATTAACAGTCATTATATAAGTTCCAAGCGTTTTCCAAGCAAAGACACTTGGCACATGGGGGCTAATGCATATTGAACGTTTCTAGCTACATACTGCCGGCTCAATTGAGTAAGCCGGAACCTAAGTCTACAACATATTCACTCATAAGTCGTCGACTTGGGGGCTATCATGGCAAAGGTAACTATGCAGTAAGTAAGAGGACAGCAGAATGATACCTCAGATTTTTGCTGGATCTGGTTCACCATGGCGACCTCTGCGTCCCGGCTCTTGTGCACTTGGCTGATGTAGCCAGAGACGAGCACTTGGTTGGTGTAGTCAGAGAGGTCCAGGTTCACTCGGTGGGGCGGCAGCAACTCCCCCTTAGCGGAGCACTTGGCCAGCACGGTAGGTCTCCCCGGCTCAACGAACTCCGTCCGGGTGATTACCACGTCCGGGTCGTCTGCTGGTGGAGCCGAGCCGGAGGCCTCCGGGTTAATAGAAGCTTCGGTCGTTGCCTTGGTAGTCGGGGCAGTGGCCTCAGGTGCCGTGTCCATTGGAGTGGTGGCTTCGGGGGCGGAGGCAGCTGACGGTTCTTGAGCCGTCACCTCCGGTTCAGGAAAATCCGGCACTCCGGCTGACTTGGTCTTCTTCGCTCTTTTGGTGAGCTTTGCCTGGGCGCTGAAAGGACAGAAACGTTAAGCACAAAAAGAGTAAGTACAGACAAATATAATATGAGATGGTTGTCATTACCCGGGCGCGGTCTTGAAAGTCGGAAGACTCGACTGCATAGAGTCGCCCGAAGAGGGGGAGGTCTCCTGATAATTGGAGTCAGAGGAATTGAGTGGCTGACGGATAACACCCGCCAACGGATGAAAAGGGTACAAGTGGGAAATAACCTCAGTTCGGCGCTTCCTTGTTGCGTCGGGTAACCCGGCGGAGAGGTCGGTGTCCTTGTTGGTCCGGGTATGACGCCGGCTTTCATGAACCTGTCGCTTCAAAATAAATTGAGGGTCTTGATAAGCTAAAGGATGTGAAAAGCTTACTTTCCGGGTTACCCTTCGGACTTTCAGCTGTGGCAAGGGCTCCGAGTCGGAGGAAAGTGACATTACCTCTTCAACCACCGGGTTACTGGCGCCGGTGTCATCCTGTCAATGAGCAAGTATTGATAAGGCGGACAGCAAACAAACAGTGAATATAGCAAGGACTTAAAAGACTCAGGGGTTACCTCTGACTCGGAGCTGTCGCTTAATTGCATCAGCTCGGAGGCAGTAGGCCTGCTCCCTTTCTTGCGAGGGGCGGTTTTCTTGGCGGCTTTCTTCGCCTTCCTGGCCTTCTTGGCCGCCTCATGGTCATATTTGACCCGCCAGAACTTATCATCAGCCTGAAAAATACAATGATGAATTCTTCAAACGGTTCAGATGAAGGTTACATGCAGAAGTAGATAAAAAGTTAAAGTCGGCGGCTTACCGCTGGGGCTGGGTTGGTCTTGCAGAAGGGAGCTAACCCGGTCCTTCCGCAGTCTGCCAGGCTCTCGTTTAACAGAGCCTTGGTCATCTCCTCTGCAACGTCTTCTGGAAGATCATTGCGGCTGTGTCTCTGAGGGTCATCCTTTCGTCCTGTGTACTCACACATTAAGCCGGGGCGGCGGCTCAATGGGATCACCCGCCATGAGATCCAGACCCGGACCAGGTCGATTCCGTTCAGACCATTGCCCAGGAGAGCCTTGATCTTGTTGATAGTGGGGAGCAGAGGCTGGCGCTCCGCTTGAGTCAGCTTGTCCGACAGTGGGTGAGTCGGCTCCAGACGTGTTGGGCGAAAGCCGGGCAGCGGGCTTTCATCAGCCGGGGACGTATCTTGGCAGTAGAACCAAGTCATGTTCCAGTCCTTTGGGTGGCTCGGCGGCTCTGCGTAAGGGAAAAGGCAGTCCCTACGCCGCTGGATGGAGATACCACCTAATTCCAGACTTGGCCCATTGGCGCACTCATTCTGACGGTTTAAATAAAAAAGCTCTCTGAAGAGCAGCAAACTAGGTTCTTCTCCAAGGTAAACCTCGCAGAAGACTTGAAAATTGCAGATGTTGGACACTGAGTTGGGTCCTATATCTTGAGGCCGCAAGTCGAAGAAGTTGACCACGTCCCTAAAAAACTTTGAGCCGAGCGGTGCGAAGCCCCGGCTCATGTGATGCGCAAAAATCACTACCTCCCCATCCTTTGGCTGTGGCCTCTCTTCTGACGGGTCAGGGGCACGGTAGGACATGATGTCTTTCTTGGGCAGATATCCTGACTTAACAAAATCAGCTAGGGTCTCGTTGGTCACATTGGACCTCATCCAGTTGCAAGTAATGGGAGCTTTGGGAGGCATGGTGAAAGTCGGCAGTCTATGACAAAGAGGAAAAACGTCCGGGTTAATTATAAGCCGGAGGAGATCTACAGTTCAAAACTAAGGTGGCGGCTTATGAAGGGGACTAATGGTATATACTCAGGTACAGTGGATTATTTAAAGCCGCAGGGGCATTCAGAATAAATTGATTATCTACGGCCTTATCACAGCTAAGCCGGAGGATTCTAAGAAGCATGGTTTTCTTTAAGCCGGAAGGGTCTATGGCGCGTGGTTTCTTTAAACCGGAAATGTAAACCGCCGAGGCTCAAGGATTGTAGTTTTGTTTTTACTAAGTACGGTAAAACAGGTTTCACACATCGCAGTAAAACTTTTGGATCAAAATGGTCGGGTGAAATGAAAAATTTCTAGACCTAGAAACAGACGAGCGGATGTTCTTGAGCTCGAACGAAGCCGTTATGCAGTGGAAAGAGACCTACTGGCATTTCAAATAAGTGCCAAACAGCCGCCGCACTAATTCTATGCAGATCTAAGATCAAACAAGGGCAGTAACTATGAGAACTACCGAAGCTTGCGGACAATGGCGACGAACACGAAGAACGTGGGCAAATCCTACGGCAGATCTACTCTACAGGTCAAGCAGGACTTACCAGAGCTGAAAAGGTGCGGGGGTCGCCGCCGTTTGTCTGGCCCGAGTCAGGGTGATGTAGTGGCCAAGGTTGAAGAAGACCGGAGGCGAGGTGACAGCGGCGGAGTGCGAGCTTAGGCAGAGAGGCCGTGGCGCGAGGAGGAAGAAGGGTGGCAGAGAAGCCCGTCGGGCCGGCCTATTTATAAGGCGAGCTCGTAAAGCGGGCGCGAGAATCAAGGAAACCGTGGCGTGGTTATCTCCCCCCACAACGCCTCGATTTTCGGGATGACAGTAAAAGCAAAGATCCGTTGCGGATCTGGTGGAGTAAAAAACAGGCTTAATGGAAGATGACGTCACGGCGGATTATCCGGAGTCCAGAGGATGACGTCACGCCGGGTTATGGCCTTCACATAAATGGTAAGCCGGAGATTTTTTCTGTCAAAAGAATTGAAGATTGACATGAGCCGGCTTAAATCAATCTGGGGCCTAATGTTGAGGATATAGACCTTAGAGTCACCCGCCAGGAGGGGCCGGGTTACTCTAAGGTCTATATCCTCAACAGGTGCCATTGTCAGTTATAATGCTGTGTGGAAAACCAAAGCGAAAGATCACCTTTTTCATAAACTGAACCGCCGTGGCTGCATCACACTTGCTAACTAGCTCCGCTTCAACCCACTTGGTAAACTTGTCAACTGCCAACAAAAGGTGGGTCTTCTTATCCTTGGATCTTTTGAAAGGCCCAACCATATCCAGCCCCCAGACCGCAAAAGGCCAAGTAATTGGGATCATCCTCAGCTCTTGAGCCGGTACATGAGCCCGTCGCGAGAACCTTTGGCAACCATCACACTTACTGACCAAGTCCTCTGCATCAGCATGAGCCGTCAACCAATAAAAACCATGACGAAAAGCCTTGGCCACAAGGGAGTTTGAGCCGGCGTGATGGCCACAATCCCCTTCATGGATCTCACGCAAGATCTCTTGACCTTCCTCAGGGGAAACACAACGCTGAAACGCACCCGTAACACTGCGGTAGTGCAACTCACCATTGAAAACGATCATTGACTTAGCCCGCCGGGTTATTTGCCTGGCTAAAGTTTCATCCTCCGGTAACTCGCCCCGGGTCATGTAAGCCAGATAGGGCATTGTCCAGTCTGGTATGATATGGAGAGCCGCCACCAGCCGTGCCTCCGGGTCGGGGACAGCCAAGTTTTCCTCTGTAGGCAACTTAACAGAAGGATTATACAGGACATCCAGGAAAGTATTAGGCGGCACCGGCTTTCGCTGAGAGCCTAGCCGACTTAAAGCATCAGCCGCCTCGTTCTTCCTGCGATCAATGTGCTCTACTTGGTAGCCCTGAAAGTGCCCAGCAATGGCATCAACTTCGCGGCGATAAGCTGGCATGAGGGGGTCCTTAGAGTCCCACTTGCCTGATACTTGTTGAGCCACCAAGTCTGAGTCACCGAAACACCTTACCCGGCTCAAGCTCATCTCCTTAGCCATCCGAAGACCGTGGAGCAAGGCCTCGTACTCAGCCGCATTGTTAGTGCAAGGAAATATCAACTGTAGCACATAATGGAACTTGTGACCTTTAGGGGAAGCCAATACAACTCCAGCCCCCGAGTCCTCCAACTGCCTGGACCCATCGAAGTGAATAGTCCAATACGTGTTGTCCGGCTTTTGCTCAGGCACTTGTGACTCTGTCCAATCATTGATGAAATCCACCAGGGCCTAAGATTTAACAGCAGTGCGTGGCAAGTACTTGAGACCATGAGGTCCAAGCTCTATAGTCCACTTAGCCACTCTCCCTGTGGCCTCTCTGTTTTGAATGATATCACCAAGAGGGGCAGAACTGACCACAGTGATGGGATGACCTTGAAAATAATGCTTAAGTTTCCGGCTTGCCATGAACACACCGTAAACAAGCTTCTGCCAATGCGGATACCGCTGCTTGGACTCAATGAGCACTTCACTGACATAATAAACCGGCCGCTGAACCGGATGCTCCTTACCCTCTGCCTTGCGTTCCACCACCACGGCCACACTGACGGCTCGTGCGTTAGCAGCCACATACAACAATAAGGGCTCCCTATCAACTGGAGTAGCAAGGACTGGGGGCTCTGCCAGCTGCTTCTTCAAATCCTCAAAGGCAGTATTAGCTGCATCATTCAAGACAAAGTTATCAGTTTTCTTCATCAGCTGATATAATGGCATGGCCTTCTCACCCAAACGGCTTATAAACCGGCTTAAAGCAGCAATGCGACCCGCCAAACGCTGAACATCATTTATACACGCCGGCTTAGCGAGGGAGGTGATGGCCTTGATCTTCTCCGGGTTAGCTTCAATGCCTCTGTCAGAAACCAAGAAACCCAAGAGTTTGCCTGCAGGAACACCAAAAACACACTTGGCCGGGTTGAGCATCATCTTGTAGACCCGGAGATTATCAAAGGTTTCCCTTAAATCATCTATCAGGGTTTCCTCCTTTATGGACTTAACCACAATATCGTCCACATAAGCGTGAACATTGCGCCCGATCTGTTTATGAAGACAGTTCTGTACACAACGCTGGTAAGTCGCCTGTGCACACTTGAGTCCAAAGGGCATAGACACATAGCAGAAGGCTCCAAAGGGAGTGATGAATGCCGTCTTCTCCTGGTCCTTAACTGCCATTTTAATCTGATGATATCCAGAATAAGCATCCAAGAAACTTAAGCGCGCACAACCTGCCGTAGCATCAATGATTTGATCAATACGGGGGAGGGCAAAAGGATGAGCCGGACACGCCTTGTTTAAGTCCGTATAATCCACACACATCCGCCAAGTGCCGTTCTTCTTGAGCACGAGCACCTGGTTAGCCAACCACTCTGGGTGAAAAACTTCAACAATAAACCCGGCCGCCAAGAGCCGGGCCACCTCTTCGCCAATGGCTTTCCGCCTCTCTTCATTAAACCGCCGAAGGAACTACCTGACCGGCTTAAATTTCGGATCAACATTGAGAGTGTGCTCAGCGAGTTCTCTAGGTACACCTGGCATGTCAGAAGGTTTCCATGCGAAGATGCCCCTATTCTCACGGATGAACTCGATGAGCGCGCTTTCCTATTTTGGATCCAGATTGGCACTGATGCTGAATTGCTGAGATGAGTCTCCTGGAACAAAATCAACAAGTTTAGTCTCATCAGCCGACTTAAATTTCATTGCCGGCTCATGCTCCGTAGTCGGCTTTTTCAGAGAGGTCATATCTGTTGGGTCAACGTTGTCTTTGTAAAACTTCAACTCCTCTGTTGCACAAACAGATTCTGCATAAGCCGCATCGCCTTCCTCACATTCCAAGGCCACCTTCCGGCTGCCGTGAACCGTAATGGTCCCATTATGACCCGGCATCTTGAGCTGTAAGTAAACATAACACGGCCGTGCCATGAATTTGGCGTAAGCCGGCCGCCCAAATATAGCATGGTACGGACTTCTTATCTTGACCACCTCAAAGGTCAATTTCTCCACCCTGTAGTTGTTTTCATCTCCGAAGGCCACTTCCAACGCGATCTTGCCGACTTACCAGGTTCCACACCATGGAAGATAGTGTTTGACTGGCCGAGGTTCTTATCAATCAACCCCATACGACGAAATGTCTCATAATAGAGGATGTTGATGCTGCTGCCTCCATCCATGAGTACCTTAGGGAACTTATATCCTCCCACCTGAGGAGCCACCACCAGGGCCAAGTGACCCGGATTATCCACCCGGGGAGGGTGATCCTCCCTACTCCACACTATAGGTTGCTCTGACCACCGCAAGTAGCGTGGAACCGCCGGCTCAACAGCGTTCACAACCCTCCTATGAAGCTTCTGATCTCGCTTACACAGACTGGTGGTGAACACATGATACTGCCCACCGCTAAGCTGCTTCGGATTGGTCTGATAACCTCCTTGCTGCTGTTGATGACCCTGGCCAGACTGCTGATTAAAGCCCCCTTGACCGTTTGGAGGATTGGAATTTAAGCCGCCGCCCAGGCCATGAAAACCGCCGGCGCCTGAGCTGCCGCCCGGGCCATTGTAATTCTTAAAGGCCTTCATGATTGCACAGTCCTTCCATAGATGAGTCGCTGGCTTCTCTCTAGAGCCATGCCTTGGACAAGGCTCATTCAACAGTTGTTCCAGCGTCGGGCCTGACCCGCCGCCTCGGGGAGGGGGCCTCCCCTTGCGTCGCTGGTTATTACCTTGTGAGCTGGCATTGGCTACAAACTCTAGGCTGCCATCGGCCTTGCGCTTGCCTCCTCGGTTTCCTGGGTTATGCTGAGGACCCTTGCCATTGCCGTTCCTCTTTCCCTTCCCTGTCCTTTCATCATCTGAAGCGGGGTCCTTGGTACCATCAGAATCGGCGTACTTGACAAGAGCCGCCATCAGTGTACCCATATCGTTGCAGTCACGCTTAAGCCGCCCGAGTTTCATCTTTAGGGGCACAAAACGACAATTCTGCTCCAACATTAAGACTGCAGAGCCGGCGTCCATCTTATCCGAGGAATGTATTATCTCCTTAACCCGGCGAACCCAATGTGTCGTAGATTCACCCTCCTGCTGCTTGCAGTTAGTTAAATCCACAATTGACATAGATTGCCTACAGGTATCCTTGAAGTTTTGGATGAACCGGGCTTTCAGCTCAGCCCAAGACCCAATGGAATTCGGTGGTAGCCCTTTCAACCAAGTGCGGGCAGTCCCATCTAACATCATGGTGAAATACTTAGCCATGGCCGCCTCACTGACCTCCAGCAGCTCCATAGCCATCTCATAACTCTCGATCCAGGCTGCAGGCTGTAAGTCTGCTGTGTAATTAGGCACCTTCCTAGGGCCTTTGAAGTCCTTGGGTAGACGCTCATTGCGGATGGCTGGTACTAAACAAGGGACACCCCTAGTCCTGGTAGGGATACCCACGTCGACGGAAGTCGTCGGATAAGCCGGGGGGGTCTGGTAAGCCGTCAATTGAGGCACCTGCTCCGCCTCTTGCCGCGCTCTGTTCTGGTCTGCTACGTGAAAGGCTCCGTTATGAACCGGGCCATGGCCAGGGGGCGGGTCATGGCGTCGGACGTTACTTGAACCGGTCGCTGAGACCATGTGTCTGCTGTAACTCGGGCTCCTGCCTGGACGAGGGGTCGAGTGGATCCTGTCTCGGCTGTAGGAATACGCCTCTTGCTGCGCCAGTGCTGTCTGAAGGAGTTCCCTGACCCGACGGGTTTCAATAGCCGTCGGAGAGTCGCCGTCAACTGGGAGAGCCGCCAGCCGTGCCGCCGCGGCGACCATGTTCTCCAGCGGGTTATTATAATGACCCGGGGGTGTTGGTACGTACTGAGGCGGGGCAGGGGGCACCTGGGGAGGCCCCATCACTTGTGGCTGAATAGGGGTCCCAGACCCGGGCACTATGACCCCTGGCGGGTTACTAGACCCTGCACCTGGCGTGTTGAAGAGGTTTCGCGGATCGTAAACCGGTGGGAGTCGAGATTGGGCCTTTTGATGCCTCCTTCTCAGGACCTCATTGGACGCGTTTTGATCCATCGTGAGTCGGAAGGACTGCGCTTGAATCAACTGGGTTTGGGCGTCGAGAGCCGCCCTTTCCGCAGCCATCCTGATCCCTTCTGCTGCCAGATCCTCCTTAGCTTTCACTAGATCCAATTTTAACTGCGCCACCTCCGCGTCATGCTGAGCTTGATCTGCCGGGTCAACTGTAGCGGTTAACAGCGCCGTCATCTTGTCCGTGAGATCCATTAGTACCTGAGCCGGAGAAAGCACCGGGTTTCCCGCTCCAGCGGCGGGGTTCTGAACAGGCTGCGCACCGGCCATAAAGACTACAACCTCACTTGGCGGCTCAAACGGGTCCGGAATACTGTCACCATCGGAACAACCCATGAGCCTGCCATCTTGGAGTTGATACAACGAGTTTGACTCATCGGTGGACGACTCGCCTTCAGAGCCGGCGGCCGCCTCATCACCAGATCCAGATTGATCAGAGGGCCTTCCATGGATACATCCCACAAAAGCATGCCTTAAGGCAGGCCGGGCCCCGGTGGGTCGTGCACGCTGAGCCGTTTCGATGAGATCGACGCAGAGACCCGGCTCAGGGCCCGGCTCACCAACCTTGCCAATGAAAACATGAATTCCGCCGAAGGGGACCCGGTACCCGTACTCAATTGAGCCGGCGCCGGGGCCCCAGTTTGCATCGTCGATGTAGAGCTTGCCGCTACGACTCTTGGTCATCCGGCCCACAGCGTATCCCTTGAGCCCTTCGAAGCTGCCCTTCAAGAACTCAAATCCACCGTGCGCTGGCCCCACGGTGGGCGCCACCTGTCGTGGAATTATCACGGCAGATGTCCTCGAGCTAGGACTTAGTCGTGGAGCCATCGCAACTAGGAAGCTTGAAGGGGTTAATGCGGGACAAGGAACACGAGGGTTTATACTGGTTCACCCCCTTACGGTCAAGGTAAAAGCCTACGTCCAGTTTGAGGTGGTATTGATTAGGGTTACGATCACCAGGGAGCTAAACTGCTATGCCCGGCTCTCGATGAGATTGTTCTCTGCCCTAAACTGCTGCCGGGTCGTCCCTTTATATAAGGAGGCTGACGCCCTGCAGCTCTCAGAGTCCGGGCCGGCTCATAAGAGTGTCCGGCTCGGACTCTCAACTATTCTTGCCTTACACTACAAGTTCTACCATAACAATGATTGCAACTACGGACCTTAGGCCATATCCGGGTCTTAAGCCCATCTTTGGCCCACCGTCTTCAAGCTTGGCGCCGGGCTTCTGGCAATGACCATATGAGTAACCCGGCCCCTCCTGGCGGGTGACTCTAAGGTCTATATCCTCAACACAAAGCAAGTTTAAATGAGGCCGGAAACAACCTATAACAATTTCGGTAAGTCCTCATATGCAAATTTTGAAATTGGTCCAGATCTGAATAAACCTTATGTTTAAGTTGTTAAATAGCAAGTTAAGATGCACCAAGATGATCTTCATGACATTCTAGTCAAGTTACATATAAGGTTCATTAGATTCGGAGCTACGGGGTAGAAGATATGAGCAAAACAAGTTAACCATGGCATTGATGCAAAATGCATTCAAATATCAAGCAAACACACTCAAGGCATGGATCCAACAAGGTAATATGAAACTACATGCAAAACTAAGCAAGTTTCATATAGAGCATCTCACAACGGAGCAACGGGGCAACACATACTCCAAACAACATATAGCAACAATCTGTCCAAAACAGCAACTAGGCATCTTGCAAGCATGAAAACAATATGCTACAACACCTTAACATGAAAACAAATGAGATGGGCAAGATGTACAGGTAAAGCATTACGAAACATGAACACTGAACTATCTCTAGAAATGACTAGTACATGCTCAAAAGGACATGGAAAGATTGCAAATAATAACAGTTTCACAGACTTAGCAGAAATCACTGGACATGGCAGAAATAACATCAGCTTGCAAAGTTTAGAGCTATCAAACAACACGCTAAAGGAACATATCATGGCAACCAAAGGCATGGCATGAATCTACTAATTTCATAGAACAAAAATCCCTTACTGATCATGAGCCAAAAAGGTACAGAAGATATGATGGCACCCATGTAAACATAGCAAGTTTTATTAACAGCCTCAGACTTGGAAGAAAATAACAGGACATGGCGGAAACAACGATAAGTAGGCATGTTGGTGAGCTTGAACCACTTACCACCGAGCAATACATGGCATGACAAGGTAACCAGCAGTAAGATGGCACAAATATGAAGCTAGGCATGGCAATAGCATAGTCATAGGGTACATGGATCACTAGTAACAACCATGGCAAAATTGATTAACATGTAAGCAATCTGCCAGGAACATTTTATAGCAAAAGTAGAGCAAGATAACAACAAGCTATAAATGCAAACAAGGGCATGGATGGATAGAGCATAACATGTATAACAAAACATCCTTAGTGAACATCTCCAGATTATGCATAGAATGACTTGTAGCAGCAGGTTTATATGGCAACAAAATATAACAGACTCAGACTTGGCAGAAATCACTAAGTCACAGAAATCAGCAACATCACGGAGGCTACTTTGCATGCTTGTGCTAGTCACCACAGAGATCTGAAAAATACAAGACTAGCACCCCTGTGAAGATGGCTTGATGTAGATCAAAACACCTGTAGAGATCATGCTCATAGGATGCACACACAAAATGCAATGAAAAAGACAAATCACCAAGTTCTGATAACACACAGCAGTTAACAGCATATAACACTCTTGCAACGATGATTAGGGCATTAAGATTACCTCAAAAAAGCATGGCACAATGGAACAAAATGAAGAGCATCTCATGACGAACATTTCGATATATTACAGGTACACATCGGAGTAACGAGCATGAAGTTATGATCACTCGAACATGCACACATGAGATGATATAACAGGGACAGCAGTTTTCACAAAAAAACGGAACAGGCGCAATATAACTAAAACATGCATGGGCGGGGTTTAACGGGCGCTCACAACTGGGCTTGGCCCAGTACGCGGGGAAGGCCGGCTGGGCTTGGGGGAGATGGAGCTGGGCCAGCGCGGGGTTCGGGGCCCACGAGGGGGGGGCGCAGAGACGCGTCGTCCTCCTCCCCGATCCCACTGGATCGAGGGAAGGCAGAGGGCGGCGATGGCAACCGTCGACAGGACAGCGACCGGCGGCGGGCAGAGGACCGGCGGGCGACGAGAACGGGCGGCGCGGGCGGATCTGGCCCTGGGGCGGCCGGATCCGGGTGGAGGGCGGAGCAAGGAGGCCGGGGACGACGACTCCAGGCCGCGGGCGACGAGGAGAAGAGCTCCGACGACGGGGTCAGCAACTCCGGCAGCGCGGAGGGGATGCAGGCGCGGCGGCGCGCGGTCGGTGGCGGGGCACGGAGCGGCTCGCGCGGGGCAGCGCCCGCGGGCGGTGGCGGGATGGGCCGCGAGGGCCCGCGGGCCGGCGGCGTGGAGGAGAGAGGGAAAGCCGGCGGTGGCGACGTGGCTGCTCCGGATTGGTCGAGAGCGGCGGCGCGGACATGTCCGGCGGCGGGGGATTTTTGTCTGGTGGCGCGAGGTGGAAGGAGGCTAGGGTTTGCACCGCGAATTTCGGGGGAGAGGGCATATTTATAAGTAGAGGGAGCTAGGAGAGTCCAAATGAGGTACGGTTTTCGCCCACACGATCGTGATCGAACGACCGAGAGCATGGAGGGGGTTTGCTGGGTTAGTGGGCTGATTTGGAGGGGTGTTGGGCTGCAAGACAAAAGGGGCTTTCGGGGTACGCGGTTAACCGTTGGGGCATCAAACGACCTCTGAATGGAACGAAATTTGACGGGCGATCTGTCGGTGCTATACCAAGGCCACTCGGCAATTCTCGGCCCATTTCGAGAAGGTTTTACTTCCGCTAATGAAACAAGGTCTGAGAGGGGCGACGGGCGTGTGCAAGAGTGTCGGATCGCGAAATGGACACCGGGGAAAAGAACCGGATGCAAGTTTTGAAAAACAGGATGATGCAATGCAGATGCTGACATGGCAAAATGCAACACGCAAGCAAATGACACGGCAAGGACGGCGAATAACTGGCAGACACCTGGTGCATCGGATCCGGGGCGTTACACCAGGCCTCTTCACTTCCTCGACCCCGTACGCACGAGCGCACACACCCAGTCACCCACGCGCGCCCGCGTCGTCCCTGAGTCACCGCGACCCCCCGCTACCTCCGCGCGCACTGCGCCAGCTCGTCGCCACACCGCAGCTCGCGCTGGCTCGCCCACCCGCGGCCCCCTGCTCCTGGCCGCGCCTGCCCGCGCCGAAGCGCACGCGTGCTCGTGCGCCCAGCGCCTGCTGCTGCCCTGGGGCCGCAGCCTCCTTCCCCGTGTCACGCCTGGACTGTGCGCCCTTCCCCTCCTGCTACCTCGCTCCTGCCCGCGCCCGCATCCGCGCTCGGCCACTGCCCGACCTCGCCTGAGCCTCGCCGTGCCCTGGCTGCCGTCGACTGCTGCTTCTCGCGCCTGCCGTCGACCGTTGCTTCCCGTGCCCTCCGGCGCCGCTCCAGTGCTCGCCTCTGCCTCCAGCCGAAGCTCCACGCCGGCCGCCGCCCTGCTCATCCCCTGTTGCCCCGCCGTGGCCTCGCCGCTGCCAAGCCCCGCAGAATGCAACCAGAACCAGAATCAACTGGCCCTTCCAGCAACTGGCCATGGAAGCAACCAGCCCCGCAGCAACAAGGCCAAGTCTTATGGTCGTGTTCATGCCAACCACGTTGATCTCAATGAAGCTCAAGACCAGCCTGCTACTGTGATGGGTACACTCCTCGTAAATTCAGTACCAGCATCCGTTTTATTTGATACAGGTGCATCGCATTCATTCATGTCAGAAGATTTTGCATACAAGCACGACGTTAAATGTGAGGAGATGAACACCTCGGTAGTGGTCAAAACCCCCGTGGGACAGTGTCAAACCTCCCTGGTTGGCATCGACGTCCCCGTGGAAATCGAAGGGCTGGAATTCTATGCCTCTCCCATTATCCTAAAGTCGTCTAACATCGACCTCATTTTGGGGATGGATTGGTTGAAAGTGCATACTGCTTCTATAGTTTGCGCCACTAAGACCGTCCATCTACTTCACCCTTCAGATGAAATAGTTACTTACCAAGCTCATCTGGTGCAAAATGCCGAGGTCAGGCTCTATGCATTGAATGCATTGAACACTGCACCACTCGAGGGCATTGAAAACATTCCCATCGTGCGTGAATTCCTCGACGTCTTTCCTGAAGAACTTCCAGGGATTCCCCCTGCTAGAGCTGTCTAACTCATCATCGACTTGAAACCTGGCACCACTCCTATAGCCAAGCGACCCTAGAGATGCCGCCGCATGAACTCCTTGAGCTTAAGGAGGAAATCGACAAATCTCTTCGCAAAGGATTCATTCGCCCAAGTTGCTCTCCTTGGGGAGTACCTTCTCTCTTTGTCAAGAAGAAGGATGGGACAAACCGATTAGTTCAAGACTACCGTCCTATAAACCAAGCTACCATTCAGAATAAATACCCTCTTCCTCGGATCAATGATCTATATGATCAACTGGCGGGTTCATCAGTGTTCTCTAAGCTCGAATTGAGGCTGGGTTACCACCAGATCCGTGTTCGCGAAGAGGATATCCCAAGGACTGCCTTCGTGACTCGATATGGTTCATACGAGTACACCGTCATGTCTTTCGGTTTAACCAATGCTCCAGCCACCTTCTCTCATCTGATGAACTATATATTCATGGATTACCTCGACAAGTTCGTCGTGGTTTATCTGGATGATACCCTGGTATTTTCCAAGAACGAAGAGGAACATGCTTAGCATCTTCAGCTTGTGCTGGAAAAGCTACGAGAGCATCAATTATATGCCAAGTTCTCCAAATGTGAATTCTGGCTAACCGAAGTAACCTATCTTGGGCATGTCATATCTAAGGATGGTATTGCCGTCAACCCTGAACGAGTCCAGGCTATCCTTGATTGGACTCCTCCCAAGAACGTTAAGCAAGTCAGAAGTTTTCTTGGTCTCGCCAGCTATTGCCGTCGATTCGTCGAGAACTTCTCCAAGAACGCCAGGCCTCTGACTAACCTGTTGCATAAGGGCGTCAAGTTCCAATGGATAGACAAATGTCAGGAAAGTTTCCAGGCACTCAAAGACAAGTTGACTTCTGCCCCAGTTCTAGCTCCACCTGATACTAAGAAGGACTTCGTCATTTACTGTGACGCTTCCCGTCAAGGATTAGGCTGTGTCCTAATGCGACCGCAAAGTGATTGCTTATGCCTCTCGGCAATTGCGCCCTCACGAAGAGAACTACCCAGTTCACGACCTCGAACTTGCTGCTGTCATTAATGCGCTGAAGCAGTGGCGACATTACCTTCTCGGTAATCGTTGCGAGATCTTCATTGACCACCAAAGTCTGAAGTATCTGTTTACTCAGCCAGACCTGAACCTCCGTCAGCAGAGATGGATGGAGATTGTTGCAGACTTTGACTTGGGTATTTCCTATACGCCAGGCAAGGCTAATGTAATGGCTGATGCCTTGAGCCGCAAGTCTTACTGCAACCACCTCCAGGTTCACAAAGTTCAACCCTCGCTTGTTGAAGAATTCAGAAAGCTGAACCTCCATATTGTTCCTCCGGGTGCACTCGCTCCCCCTCCTAAGGAGTTTCGCAAGATGAACCTCCGGGTTGTTTCCCAAGGTTCGCTCAATACCCTGGCTATCAAACCAGATCTCTTGGACTCCATCAAGAGAATACAGAGATATGACTCTGAAGCCCACAAGATTAAGCGCTACCTCGCAGAAGGAAAGCCCTCATTCTTCACTATTGCTGATGATGGCACTTTGTACTTCAAGGGCCGCCTAGTGGTGCCATGTGCAGAGAAAAACCTGGATATGACACAGGAAGTTATGAAAGAAGCTCATGATACGCCTCTATGTATCCATCCTGGTAGTACAAAGATGTACCAAGACATCCGTCAGAGATTCTGGTGGTCTAATATGAAGCAAGACATTGCTCGTTATCTTGCTGAGTGTGACGTTTGCTGTCGTATCAAAGCATAACATCAAAGGCTTGCTGGAACTCTGCAACCTATCTCTATTCCTGAATGGAAATGGGACCATGTTGAGATGGACTTCGTCACTGGATTTCCCAAATCACAGAAAGGTAATGATGCTATTCTTGTCGTCATTGACCGGCTTTCTAAAGTTGCACATTTTCTGGCGGTCAAAGAAACGATCACTGCTAGTCAACTTGCAACTCTCTACATGTCCAGAATTGTTTCACTCCACGGTATTCCATTGGTTATCAGTTCAGACCGTGGCAGCTTATTCACTTCAAGATTCTGGGCAAGTTTCCAAGAAGCTATGGGAACTTATCTATCTTTCAGCACTGCCTTTCATCCTCAGTCGCAAGGGCAAGTTGAACGCTTCAACCAAGTTCTCGAAGACATGCTTCGAGCTTGTGTTATTTCCTTCGGCAAGAAATGGGAGGAATCTCTCCCGTATGCTGAGTTCTCTTATAATAATAGCTATCAAGCTAGTCTGAAGATGGCCCCCTTCGAAGTGTTATATGGACGAAAGTGCCGAACCCCTCTGAACCGGTCAGAAACTGGGGAACGTCCACTCTTTGGTCCTGATATTATCCAACATGCCGAAGAACAAGTCCGCATTATTCGTGAGTATCTCAAGACTGCTCAGTCGCGTCAGAAGAGTCAGTATGACCGTCATCATAAAGACATGGTCTATCAACCTAGCGATAAGGCTTATCTTCGAGTCACACCAATGAAGGGTGCTCACCGCTTCGGGATCAAGGGCAAACTTGCTCCTCGCTATATTGGCCCATTCACTATTCTGGAAAGGCGTGGAAAAGTGCCATACCAACTGGAGCTTCCGCCGACCCTTTCTCAGGTTCACGATGTGTTCCATGTGTCACATCTCCGCCAATGCTTCAAGGACCCAATCCGAGCAGTGGATCATGAGGTGCTCAAATTGCAACAGGACCTCTCCTATAAAGAGCATCCGGTCCGCATTCTCGACCAAGCTGAACGCCGCACACGTCAGAAGGCGATCAAGTTCCTCAAAGTCCAGTGGTCGCACCATTCTGAAGATGAAGCCACTTGGGAACGCGAGGATCGCCTGCGTGATGAATACCCCGCACTGTTTCCTTCTACCTCCTAAATCTCGGGACGAGATTTCTTGTAGTGGAGGAGTTTTGTAACGCCCGGATAATCAAGCTACAGTAATCCCACGCTAATGGTGCCACGTCACCACGGTTACTGTTGCTAATCTATCGTTAGATCAAAACCGGTCCAAAATTCAAATTCAAAGTTTGGTAAATAATAAAAGTTTTCAAACATTAAAATAAAAATGTTCGGTTTGTACTAAATATTGCATGTGTAAATATGGTGTAATAAACACATTTTTATAAAATGCCTAAATAATTTAAATTGAAATAAAATAGAAAAGAAAATAAATAAAAGAAAGAAAATACAAAAGAGAAAACAAACAAAGGAAGAGAGAGGAAAGAAAACCCACCCGGGCTCCGGCCCAGCAGACCATTGGGCCAAACCACCTGGCCGGCCCACCCCGCACCCCATAACCTCCCCCACTCCCCCACTCCCCCCACGCACCCACCGACACACCCACACCCCCCGCAAAATATCCCCCCTCTTCCCCCGATTGGATCCGGATCGAGGAGGGGAAACCGTTCGTCACCGTCGCCCGAGGACCGCCCCGCCGTCGCCGGACACCTTCGCCGGACTGCTTCCCCCGTCGCCCGGTCGTCCCCGTCGTCCTCCCCACACCCCGCTTCCCCATTCCCTACAAACGCACGGTGAGGCCAAAGGCCTCTTCGCTTCCCCGACCCCGTACGCACAAGCGCACACGCCCAGTCACCCACGCGCGCCCGCGTCGTCCCTGAGTCACCGCGACCCCCCGCTCTCTCCGCGCGCACTGCGCCCGCTCGTCACCCCACCGCAGCTCGCGCTGGCTCGCCCACCCGCGGCCCCCTGCTCCTGGCCGCGCCTACCCGCGCCGAAGCGCACGCGTGCTCGTGCGCCCAGCGCCTGCTGCTGACCTGGGGCCGCGGCCTCCTTCCCCGCGTCGCGCCTGGACTGTGCGCCCTTCCCCTCTTGCTACCTCGCTCCTGCCCGCACCCGCATCCGCGCTCGGCCACTGCCCGACCTCGCCTGAGCCTCGCCGTGCCCTGGCTGCCGTCGACTGCTGCTTGCCGCACCTGCCGTCGACCGTGGCTTCCCGCGCCCTCCGACGCTGCCCCAGTGCTCGCCTCTGCCTCCCGCTGGAGCTCCACGCCGGCCGCCGCCCTCCTCATCCCCTGTTGCCCCGCCGTGGCCTCGCCGCGGCCACGCCGGTGCCGCGGCCACGCCGGTGCCGCGCCGGCGTTTTTCCCCTCGCCGTGGCCCCGACTGGCTGCGTCCAGTTCGGGCGCCCGCACCCGCACGTCCCGGTGCCCACCCGCGCCCGTGTGCCCGATAAGGCCCCAGGGCCTATGACAGGGGGCCCCGCCCAGAACGTTTTTTAATAAATAAGTAAATAAAAATAAAATGAATTAATAAAAATTAATTATCAATTAATTAATGAATTAATTAAGTTAATTAATCGTGTTTAATTAATTAGTTAGTTTAATTAAGCAGGAATTAGTTTAACCTAAACCCTAATTAACCTAACAGTGTATGACAGGTGGGTCCCACTAGGCCCACACGTCAGTTTGACCAGTCAACACCTCTGTTGACTACTGACGTCATGCTGACGTCATGATTACATCAGCATGCACTGTTCTGGATAATGTTGAATTAAATTAATTAAACAAATTCTAAAAATGATTTAAAACTTTAGTAAATCATATAAAATAATCCGTAACTCGGATGAAAATACTTTCTACATGAAAGTTGCTCAGAACGACGAGACAAATCCGGGTACGCAGCCCATTCGTCCGCCACACATCCCTAACATATCGAACTCACAACTTTCCCCCTCCGGTTCATCTGTCCGAAAACGCGAAACACCGGGGATACTTTCCCGGATGTCCCCCCCCTTCGGCGGAATCATCTCTTACCGCGTTGGGCACACCTAGCATCACGCTTTGTCATGTCATGCATCGCCATGCATTTGTTTGCATTGTATTTACTGTTTCTTCCCCCTCTTCTCTCCGGTAGACTGCGAGACCGACGCTGCTGCTGCCCAGTTCGACTACGGAGTTGACGACCCCTCCTTCTTGCCAGAGCAATCAGGCAAGCCCCCCCCCTTGATCACCAGATATCGCCTATTCTTCTCTATACTTCTTGCATTAGAGTAGTGTAGCATGTTACTGCTTTCCGTTAATCCTATCCTAATGCATAGCCTGTCCTTGCTACTACTGTTGTTACCTTTTCCTGCAATGCTACATGCTTAGTATAGGATGCTAGTTTTCCATTAGTGGCCCTACATTCTTGTCCGTCTGCTGTGCTATACTATCGGGCCGTGATCACTTGGGCGGTGATCACGGGTATATAATTATATACTCTATACATGACACCTGTGGTGACTAAAGTCGGGTCGGCTCGTAGGAGTACCCGCAAGTGGATCTTTGTGGCGGAGCGACAGGGCAGGTTGAGACCACCAGGGCGAGAGGTGGGCCTGGCCCTGGACGGCGCCCGCGGTTACTTTGAAATAACACGCTAAACGAGTTCTTGGTATTTGATCTGAGTCTGGCCATTTGGTCTATACGCACTAACCAACTACGCGGGAATAGTTAGGGGCACTCGACGTCATGGTATCAGCCGAAGCCTTCATGACGTCAGCGACTGAGCGGCGCGCGCCGGATTGGACTGGAACGCCACTAGGATAGGTCTGCTTCCGGCCGCGTACGCAACGTGCAGGTGTGCAATGGGCGATGGGCCCAGACCCCTAGGCGCATAGGATTTAGACCGGCGTGCTGACCTCTCTGTTGTGCCTAGGTGGGGCTGCGACGTGTTGATCTTCCGTGGCCGGGCATGACCCAGAAAAGTGTGTCCGGCCAAATGGGATCGAGCGTGTTGGGTTATGTGGTGCACCCCTGCAGGGACGTTTATCTATTCGAATAGCCGTGTCCCTCGGTAAATGGACGACCCGGAGTTGTACCTTGACCTTATGACAACTAGAACCGGATACTTAATAAAACACACCCTTCCAAGTGCCAGATACAACCCGGTGATCGCTCTCTAACAGGGCGACGAGGAGGGGATCACCGGGTAGGTTTATGCTATGCGATGCTACTTGGAGGACTTCAATCTACTCTCTTCTACATGCTGCAAGATGGAGGCTGCGAGAAGCGTAGTCTTCGACATGATTAGCTATACCCCTCTTATTCTGGCATTCTGCAGTTCAGTCCACTGATATGGCCCTTTACACATATTACCATGCATATGTAGTGTAGCTCCTTGCTTGCGAGTACTTTGGATGAGTACTCACGGTTGCTTTCCTACCTCTTTTCCCCCTTTCCTTTCTACCTGGTTGTCGCAACCAGATGCTGGAGCCCAGGAGCCAGATGCCACCGCCGCGACGACGACTCCTACTACACTGGAGGTGCCTACTACTACGTGCAGCCCGCTGACGACGACCAGGAGTAGTTAGGAGGATCCCAGGCAGGAGGCTTGCGCCTCTTTCGATCTGTATCCCAGTTTGTGCTAGCCTTCTTAAGGCAAACTTGTTTAACTTATGTCTGTACTCAGATATTGTTGCTTCCGCTGACTCGTCTATGATCGAGCACTTGTATTCGAGCCCTCGAGGCCCCTGGCTTGTATTATGATGCTTGTATGACTAATTTATGTTTTAGAGTTGTGTTGTGATATCTTCCCGTGAGTCCCTGATCTTGATCGTACACGTTTGCGTGCATGATTAGTGTACGATTGAATCGGGGGCGTCACAGATGATTTCATCAATCGCTGACAATTGTACACCACCAAGCGTTTGCCCACAACACACACGGCTTATTAGCAGCTGATATGTCTCCGTCGTATCTACTTTTCCAAACACTTATGCCCTTGTTTTGGACTCTAACTCGCATGATTTGAATGGAACTAACCCGGACTGACGCTGTTTTCAGCAGACTTTCCATGGTGTTATTTATGTGTAGAAACAAAAGTTCTCAGAATGACCTGAAACTCCACGGAACATCTATTTGGAAATAATAAAAAATCCTTGCAAAAGATGAAGACCAGGGGGCCCACACCCTGTCCACGAGGGTGGAGGGCGCGCCTGCCCCCCTAGGGCGCGCCCCCTACCTTGTGGCCCCCCTGACGCTGCACCGACCTCAACTCCAACTCCATATATTCACTTTCAGGGAAAAAATCAAAGAGAAGGATTCATCGCGTTTTACGATACGGAGCCGCCGCCAAGCCCTAAAACCTCTCGAGAGGGCTGATCTGGAGTCTGTCCGGGGCTCCGGAGAGAGGGATTCGTCGCCATCGTCATCATCAACCATCCTCCATCACCAGTTTCATGATGCTCACCGCCGTGCGTGAGTAATTCCATCGTAGGCTTGCTGGACGGTGATGGGTTGGATGAGATCTATCATGTAATTGAGTTAGTTTTGTTAGGGTTTGATCCCTAGTATCCACTATGTTATGAGATTGATGTTGCTATGACTTTGCTATGCTTAATACTTGTCACTAGGGCCCGAGTGCCATGATTTCAGATCTGAACCTATTATGTTTTCATGAATATATGTGAGTTCTTGATCCTATCTTGCAAGTCTATAGTCACCTACTATGTGTTATGATTCGGCAACCCCGAAGTGACAATAATCGGGACCACTCCCGATGATGACCATAGTTTGAGGAGTTCATGTATTCACTATGTGCTAATGCTTTGTTCCGGTACTCTATTAAAAGGAGCCTTAATATCCCTTAGTTTCCATTAGGACCCCGCTGCCATGGGAGGGTAGGACAAAAGATGTCATGCAAGTTCTTTTCCATAAGCACGTATGACTATATTCGGAATACATGCCTACATTACATTGATGAATTGGGCCTAGTTCTGTGTCACCCTATGTTATGACTGTTACATGATGAACCGCATCCGGCATAATTCTCCATCACCGATCCAATGCCTACGAGCTTTTCACATATTGTTCTCCTCTTATTTACTTTTCCGTTGCTACTGTTACAATCACTAAAACACCAAAAATATTACTTTTGCTACTATTACTTTTGGTACCTTTACCACTACTATCATATTACTTTGCTACTAAACACTTTGCTGCAGATACTAAGTTATCCAGGTGTGGTTGAATTGACAACTCAACTGCTAATACTTGAGAATATTCTTTGGCTCCCCTCGTGTCGAATCAATAAATTTGGGTTGAATACTCTACCCTCGAAAACTGTTGCGATCCCCTATACTTGTGGGTTATCAAGACTATTTTCTGGCGCCATTGCCGGGGAGCATAGCCCTATTCTTTGAGTCACTTGGGATTTATATCTGCTGGTCACTATGAAGAACTTGAAAGACGCTAAGACAACAATTTATCCCTCAACTACGAGGGGAGGTAAGGAACTGCCATCTAGCTCTGCACTTGACTCACCTTCTGTTCTGAGTATGCTTGCGACACCTAGACCTGCTTCTGCTATTCATTCTGATATGTCGCATGTTATTGATGATGCCACTTCTGCTATGCATGATACTTATGATGAAACTACTTCTATGCTTGATACTACTGTGCCACTTGGTGAATTTCTTGATGAACAAATTGCTAGGGCTAGAGAGAAAGAAAATATTGAAACTGATAATATTGATGGAAGTGATGATGAAGACTTGCCTGTTATTCCCGAGGGTTATGTTTTTGATAAAGAAGCTACTTTAGCTATTTTAGCTTGCAAGGATAGATATGAACTCAAGAGGTTATTAGCTAAATGGAAGCAACAATCTCTTAATGATAGAATGAAACCTGACCCTGCTTTGCTACTTCACCAATCTGTGTTACAGATAAGGATTATGAATTCACTATTGATCCTGATATAATTAGTTTGGTTGAATCTGATCCTTTTTATGGCTATGAATCTGAAACTGTTGTGGCACATCTTACTAAATTAAATGATATAGCCACCCTGTTCACTAATGATGAGAGATCTCGCTACTTCTATATCCTTAAAATATTTCCGTTCTCATTAAAGGGTGATGCTAAGATATGGTTTAATTCTCTTGATCCTGGTTGTGTGCATAGTCCCCAGGATATGATTTACTACTTCTCTGCTAAATATTTCCGTGCTCATAAGAAACAAGCTGCTTTGAGGGAAATATATAATTTTGTGCTAATTGAAGAAGAGAGTCTCCCACAAGCTTGGGGGAGGCTTCTCAAGTTACTTAATGCTTTGCCTGATCATCCTCTCAAGAAAAAATGAAATACTTGATATCTTTTATAATGGGCTAACCGATTCTTCCAGAGATGACCTGGATAGTTGTGCTGGTTCTGTTTTTAGGGAAAGAACACCGGATGAAGCTGAAATTCTATTGAATAATATGTTGACAAATGAAAATAATTGGACACTTCCTGAGCCTATCCCTAAACCAACTCCGAAGAAGAGAGGTTTTCTATTTCTCAGTCCCGCAGATATGCAAGGGGCAAAGAAATCTATGAAAGAAAAGGGTATTAAAGCTGAAGATGTTAAGAATTTACCTCCTATTGAAGAAATACATGGTCTTAATCTACCGCCTGTTGAATAAACATATGATCTTAATCCATCACCTATTGAAGAAACTCATGGTCTTGATAACCCGACACAGGTAGTAAAGGTAAATTCTCTCTATAGATTTGATGAAGGTGATATTCCTCACTATAAGTCTGCTAGACAATGCTTAGAACAGTTTGATAATTTTATTGTCAAACAAGAAAACTTCAATGCTTATTTTGGTAGACAATTGAAATACAATTCAGATACGCTTGAACACTTGAGTAATTACATGGCTAATGTTAAAGGTGAATTTAAACTCATTACTAAACATGCTTCTATGGTTACCACTCAAGTAGAACAAGTACTTAAAGCTCAGAATGATTTGCTCAATGAATTAAATAGTAAGAATAATGATTATGCTGTTAGAGTGGCTACTAGAACTGGTAGAATGACTCAGGAACCTTTGTATCCTGAAGGCCACCCTAAGAGAATTGAGCAAGACTCGCTGAGAAATAATGTTGATGCACCTAGTCCTTCTAAAAAGAAGAAAAAGAAAAATGATAGGACTTTGCATGCTTCTAGTGAACCTATTGCCGAACCACCTGAGAATCCAAATGACATATCTATTTCTGATGCTGAAACACAATCAGGTAATGAACATGAACCTAGTGATAATATTAATGATGATGTTCATGATGATGCTCAACCTAGTAATGATAATGATGTAGAGATTGAACCTGTTGTTGATCTGGATAACCCACAATCAAAGAATCAACGTTATGATAAGAGAGACTTTGTTGCTAGGAAACATGGTAAAGAAAGAGAACCATGGGTTCAGAAACCCATGCCTTTTCCTCCCAAACCATCCAAGAAAAAGGATGATGATGATTTTGAGCGCTTTGCTGAAATGATTAGACCTATCTTCTTGCGTATGCGATTGACTGATATGCTCAAAATGAATCCTTATGCTAAGTATATGAAAGATATTGTTACTAATAAAAGAAAGACACCGGAAGCTAAAATTTCTACCATGCTTGCTAATTATACTTTTAAAGGTGGAATACCAAAGAAACTTGGAGATCCAGGAGTACCCACTATACCATGCTCCATTAAAAGAAACTATGTTAAAACTGCTTTATGTGATCTTGGAGCCGGTGTTAGTGTTATGCCTCTCTCTTTATATCGTAGACTTGACTTGAATAAGTTGACACCTATTGAAATATCTTTGCAAATGGCTGATAAATCAACTGCTATACCTGTCGGTATTTGTGAGGATGTGCATGTTGTGGTTGCAAATGTCACTATTTTGACAGACTTTGTTATTCTTGATATTCCCGAGGATGATAGTATGTCTATTATTCTTGGAAGACCTTTTTTGAATACTGCAGGGGCTGTTATTGATTACAAAAAAGGCAATGCCACTTTTCATGTTAATGGTAATGAGCATACGGTACACTTTCCGAGGAAACAACCTCAAGTTCATAGTATCAATTCTATTGGAAAAATTTCATCGATTATATTTGGAGGTTTTGAATTTCCTCTTCCTACTGTCAAGAAGAAATATGATATTCTTATTATTGGGGACGTGCATATCCCCATTGAGGTAACATAGTGTTATTCGAAATTTCTCCGGTTCCATGTTATTCGGAATGAGTTTGTTAACAAGACTTGATCAACCTTGTTAGTGGATTCCTTTCGATGAGCATGAGATGGATGAAACTAGAAGCAAAACCTTCTGTACCCTCTCTTACTTTCTGTTATTTAGCTGAAATAAAGTAAAAATAGTATTTTTCTGTCTGTTTTCTGAATTATCCGTGCAATACAAAAATACCCCGAAAATAAAAGTTCTCCAAATGCCCTGAAAATGGAATATGATTTTTTCTAGGACATTTGAGAATATCTGGCACTGATAACACATCAGAAGGGGAAAGCACCTGGCCAGGAGGGTGGAGGGCGCGCCCTACCCCCCTCCATGTATTCCTGCACCCACACACTTGTTCCTCCCCAAAAAATCACCATCCAGCTCAAGCACGAGTTCTAGCTCATTTTGCTGCGATTTTCGATCTCCTTGCTCAAAGCACCTCTCACAAAACTGCTTGGGGAGATTGTTCCTTGGTATGTGACTCCTCCATTGGTCCAATTAGTTTTTGTTCTAGTGCTTTATTCATTGCAAATTTGTGCTGCCTAGGTGACCATGTTCTTGAGATTGCATGTCAAATTTATATGGTTCCAAGTAGTTCTAATGCTTGATATAGGCTCTAGGCACTTGTAGGAGTAGTTGCTATCAATTTTATTGAGTTTGGTTCACTTTTATTTGAAGTTACTAAAAATTTCAGAAATTTTTCAGAGGAAGAAATGTGCTTAGGAAAATGTTCCAAGGTGGTTCTTCAAGGAAGCAAGGACCCAGGCTTGCAATGCGTGATGCTGACGATGAGCCACCAAGGGACGCTCCAGTGCATCCTTGTGAATGGCCTTCAGAAAATTTTATGGATCGAGCGGGAATTAAGGAAGAATTTAACGCATATTTGCGTAACGCTGATCTTGTGAGCTTCGAGGCAGAGAAGTGCCGCCAATAGCACTATCTCACTAGTTATTTTGTGAGGAGGTTTGAATTTTCATCTTCACGCAAAAGGAAGATATGTTATTACCAGAGAGGAGGCAGATGAGTACGAAAGGAGAGCGGAGGCAGCTTGCCGCCATGCTGCAGCTCAGGAGGCAATAACTGCCGCAGCTCAGTACGACCCCAGCTACAAATATGGATATCCGCCAGGCCATCCGTGGCAATGAACCAACTTAGGCCAAAAGCCTAAGCTTGGGGGAGTACGTATTTCCCACCGACATTACATTTATGTTCACACACTCATTGCTAGATGTCGGTGCTCATACTTTTTCGTTGTAATATCCATGCTAGTTTATTTTCTTTTTCTTTCTTTCTTCTTGTGTGTTTGTCAAAAAATTAGTGTAGCTTTTAGTTAGTTTACTTTTCTTGATGTAGTAGTAATAATTAAAAAGAAAACCCAAAAATATTTCCTGTTCTTCTTTTGCTTGTTGGGAGCTTTCCCGTGTAAATAGTTTTCTTTTCTTTTCTGTGGGTGTCGATAGGAGAAGACCATAATTAAATTGTTGAAGTGGCTCTAATATGCATTATTGTTTATTTAACCAAGAGCCCATATTGCCTTGTCTTCTCCTGTATATTGAATGCTCGCAGATTCCAGCTTAGTCCAATGCACGTGCACTCTCATTATTCACTTTGTTCGATCGTGCAAGTGAAAGGCAATATTGATGATATATGATGGACTGACTGAGATGAGAAAAGTTGGTATGAACTCGACCTCTCTTGTTTTTGTAAATATGATGAGTTCATCGTTCCTGATTCAGCCTATTATGAATAAACATGTTTGCAATAACAATCAGAGATCATAGTTTCTTATGCCATGCTTGATTAGCTATGAGTTATAATGGTTTACCTTGGGTGCCAACATGCTATTAAAATTGTTGTGAGGTGGTATAGTGGGGTGGTATCCTCCTTTGAATGATTTAAGTGACTCGATCTGGCACATGTTTACACATGTAGTTGAAACAAATCAACATAGCCTTCACGATATTTATGTTCATGGTGGATTATATCCTACTCATGCTCCTACTCAATGCTATTAATTTTGATGCATGTTCATGACTGTTGTCGCTCTCTAGTTGGTCGCTTCCCAGTCTTTTGCTAGCCTTCACCTGTACTAAGCGGGAATACTGCTTGTGCATCCAATCCCTTAAACCCAAAAGTTATTCCAGATGAGTCCACTATACCTTCCTATATGCGGTATCTACCTGCCGTTCTAAGTAAATTTGTATGTGCCAAACTCTAAACCTTCAAATGAAATTCTGTTTTGTATGCTCGAATAGCTCATGTATCAACTAGGGTTGTCTGTATCTTCCATGCTAGGCGGGTTATTCTCAAGAGGAGTGGACTCCACTCCTCACTCACGAGAAAATGGCTGGTCACCGGGATGCCCAGTCCCATGCTTTATGCAAACTAAATCAAAATAATTGCAAACAAAACTCCCCCTGGGACTGTTGCTAGTTGGAGACACTTGTTGTTTCGAGCAAGTCATGGATTGATGCTTGTTGGTGGAGGGGGAGTATAAACTTTACCATTCTGTTTGGAAACCGCCTATAATGTGTGTAGCATGGAAGATATCGCCATCTCTTGGTTGTTATGTTGACAATGAAAGTATGCCGCTCAAAATATTATTTATCTCTGCTTTAAAACCAAGCTCTGGCACCTCTACAAATCCCTGCTTCCCTCTGCGAAGGGCCTATCTATTTACTTTTATGTTGAGTCATCACCCTTTTATTAAAAAGCACTAGCTGGAGACCGCAGCTGTCATTTACATTCATTACTATTAATTTATATTGGGCATGACTATGATTGGATCTCTTTTACCATGAATTACAATGTCTAGTCAGTCCTTGATCTTTAAAGGTGCTCTGCATTTATGTTTTGCGGTCTCAGAAAGGGCTAGCGAGATACCATCTTGTTATATCATATTACGATTGTTTAGAGAAAGTGTTGTCATCCGAGTTTTATTATTATCGCTCGCTAGTTGATTATGCCATTGATATGAGTAAACATGAGACTTAAGAGTTATTGGAAATGTGGTTAGTCATAATCTTTGCTGAAAACTTGAATGCTGGCTTTACATATTGACAAGAACAAGAGCAAACAGAGTTTGTAAAAGTTTCTCTTTATCAATTTCAGTTTGTCAACTGAATTGCTTGAGGACAAGCAAAGGTTTAAGCTTGGGGGAGTTGACACGTCTCCATCGTATCTACTTTTCCAAACACTTTTGCCCTTGTTTTGGACTCTAACTTGCATGATTTGAATGGAACTAACCCGGACTGATGCTGTTTTCAGCAGACTTTCCATGGTGTTATTTATGTGCAGAAACAAAAGTTCTCGGAATGACCTGAAACTCCACGGAACATCTATTTGGAAATAATAAGAAATCCTTGCAAAAAGATGAAGACCAGGGGGCCCACACCCTGTCCACGAGGGTGGAGGGTGCGCCTGCCACCCTAGGGTGCGCCACCTACCTCGTGGGCCCCCTAACGCTCCACCGACCTCAACTCCAACTCCATATATTCACTTTCGGGGAGAAAAAAAATCAGAGAGAAGGATTCATCGCGTTTTACGATACGGAGCCGCCGTCAAGCCCTAAAACCTCTCGGGAGGGCTGATCTGGAGTCCGTTCGGGGCTCCGGAGAGGGGGATTCGTCGCCATCGTCATCATCAACCATCCTACATCACCAATTTCATGATGCTCACCGCCGTGCGTGAGTAATTCCATCGTAGGCTTGCTGGACGGTGATGGGTTGGATGAGATCTATCATGTAGTCGAGTTAGTTTTGTTAGGGTTTGATCCCTAGTATCCACTATGTTCCGAGATTGATGTTGCTATGACTTTGCTATGCTTAATGCTTGTCACTAGGGCCCGAGTGCCATGATTTCATATCTGAACCTATTATGTTTTCATGAATATATGTGAGTTCTTGATCCTATCTTGCAAGTCTATAGTCACCTACTATGTGTTATGATTCGGCAACCCCGAAGTGACAATAATTGGGACCACTCCCGGTGATGACCATAGTTTGAGGATTTCATGTATTCACTATGTGCTAATGCTTTGTTCTGGTACTCTATTAAAAGGAGGCCTTAATATCCCTTAGTTTCCATTAGGACCCCGCTGCCACGGGAGGGTAGGACAAAAGATGTCATGCAAGTTCTTTTCCATAAGCACGTATGACTATATTCGGAATACATGCCTACATTACATTGATGAATTGGAGCTAGTTGTGTGTCACCCTATGTTATGACTGTTACAAGATGAACCGCATCCGGCATAATCTCCATCACCGATCCAATGCCTACGAGCTTTTCACATATTGTTCTCCGCTTATTTACTTTTCCGTTGCTACTGTTACAATCACTACAAAACAACAAAAATATTACTTTTGCTACTGTTACTTTTGTTACCGTTATCACTACTATCATATTACTTTGCTACTAAACACTTTGCTGCAGATACTATGTTATCCAGGTGTGGTTGAATTGACAACTCAACTACTAATACTTGAGAATATTCTTTGGCTCCCCTTGTGTCGAATCAATAAATTTGGGTTGAATACTCTACCCTCGAAAACTGTTGCGACCCCCTATACTTGTGGGTTATCAGCAGCATTCGTCTGTGTTATTATCGGTCTTCGCACACATTTCTGATTGCAGACTTGTTTGCCGCGTATCACACACATCTTGTTATATTGAACCATTTCTGTTCTCTTGGCTCAAAGCAAATAGCTCATCCGAGTGAACCGCATGCCATATATCGCACACACCTTGATCTGGCTGTCCGTTTCCTTTGTGTTGCCTAATCACAAACAGTTCATCCGAGTGAACTATATGCTGTATATCACCCACACCTTCATCTGGCTGCCCATTTCTTTTGTTCCTCATCATCACAAATAGTTAATTGAACTGAACCGTAAGCCCTACATTGCACACGCAACTAAAATCTGAACTGTGTTTGATGCATCCGTCATCGCAAATGTTTTGCACCTTTTTTGACGGTTTTTTACACCGCCGTTTGCGATTATTGCATCGCACACAGTTTCGTCGAAGGGTCTCTGATTGTAGTGTCGCATTACCAGCATCCTGCAGTAGTGGCTTATGGGCATCGTAGTTCTCAAACTCCTCCTCTACACCATGTACCAATTCCTGGACATTCATAGGTGCTCTGCAGTCCGTTAGGGATTGGAGGGAGCAGTGGAAACAAAGATCTAACATACTGAGCTCAGGATTCTTCGATGGTTGTTGCAATAGTTGAATATCCAGATCTGTATGTACCACAGCTTCTAGAAAACCAGCATCATTAGGGAGGACACACGGTGTTGCATAATCATGTTGAATGAAGATCGTTGTGTCCTCATCATCGTCAGGCCATTTGCCTTGAATGGCAGGGATTACTTTATTGATCAGGCAATCTCTGCACACATGTCTAGTAACTTTGACCGGCCTCAACTCTATTGTCCCCCTATCTCTGTTGTGGCTTGTTCGTTGTGCCTCGGTCTCTACCCCGAACGGCCAAATGCCAAGCTTTCCATCAAATGTCATCTCCCCATATTCACTGTAGCGAGGTTTGGCCATAGTTGTTAGGAACATTACCTTCCCAATGCTATGACTATTGTGCACAATTCGATTTGGTTCCTCTTCTCCAGGAGTAGCTACTCTTCACTCGAGTCATGTCATACCATTTCTCATCTATGTGGACCATATCTGTCATTTTCTTGAAACTTGGCCATAGACTTTATATCCATCTTTCATCCATCATGGATAGGCAGAACTTTAGTCTCGCTATCTTGTTTTGTGGCTTAAGGATGGGTTTGATGGTGCTCGTGATGCGTTTCAACTCTTGCAACTAAAATCTGTCATGTAGGGTTGATTGGGGAACACCTAAACACCTTGCGAGAGAATGGATTGTTATTCTTTTGTTCAAAGTGATTGTCACTGTTCTCGCCAGATCTAGCTCTTTTCCCTTTCTACCACTGTTCTTTTTTTATTTGAAACATCAACTTCTTGGCCTGCTGCAAGTTGTTCTTTGGCTCGATTCCATATTCTTGTAACTGCTCGCAGGCGAACATTCAGCATAGTCGCAATGAGCAACCTGTCATACATGTGAACCTGTCCATCTCTAAGCTCAATTACTCGTAGAGCAAGCAAGCACCATATCTCTCCTTGTCTGTCAGGTCCTTCCCTCTTTGATTTTCATGTGCATTAGCTTCTTGAGCTTATTCTAGTTCTGCATCTTCTTGAGCTTCTTCCAATTCCACATCTTCTTGTGCCTCTTGAGCTTCTTCCAATATTGAACCCAAAGTTAAGCACTTCTCCCATTGCAAGAAAAACCAATCTAGTTGGCCAAACCAAATCGATAGTTCGAAGAGACTTGCAAAGATATCAAATCATGCATATAAGAATTCAGAGGAGATTCAAATAATATTCATACATAAGCTGATCGTAAATCCACAATTCATCAGATCTCGGCAAACACACCACAAAAGAGTATTACATCGAATAGATCTCCAAGAACATTGAGGAGAACATGGTATTGAGAATCAAAGAGAGAGAAGAAGCCATCTAGCTACTAGCTATTGACCCATAGGTCTGTGGTAAACTACTCATGCTTCATCGGAGAGGCAATGGTGTTGATGTAGAAGCCCTCCGTGATCAAATCCCCCTCCGGAAGGATGCCGGAAAAGGCCCCTAGATGGGATCTCACAGGTACAGAAGATTGCGGCGGTGGAAAAGTAGTTTTGTGGCTCCTCCGGTAGGTTTTGGGATATTTTAGAATATATAGGCGGTAGCTCGGTGGAGTCACGAGGGACCCACAAGGGTGGGGGCGCGGCCTCTAACCTTGTGGACACCTCGTGTCTTTCCTGACATGCACTCCAAGCCCTCTAGATGTCTTCTGGTCCAAGAAAAATCATCGCGAAAGTTTCATTCTGTTTGGACTCCATTTGGTATTCCTTTTCTGCGAAACTCTAAAACAAGGAAAAAACTGAAACTAACACTGGGCTCTAGGTTAATAGGTTAGTCCCAAAAGTCATATAAAATAGCATATTAATGCATATAAAATATCCAAAACAGATAATACAATAGCATGGAACAATAGAAAATTATAGATACGTTGGAGACGTATCATCAACCACCATAGGGAAGAACACAAGCAGTGGTCGTCAATGGAATGAACCAAAAAATAATCAAAAACTACATGTATGACAAGGAATGGGAGAGGAGATGCAGCTGTAGTCTGTAGGAGCAGCTCGGTAGACAGGTTCAGTTAGCCTGTAGGACCGCTTGTGGAATTTGAGTTGGGACTTGGGAGGTGCGGTCGCTGTTGGAGAGAAGTACGAGGAGGAGGGAAGAGATGTTACAGCGCCTGCCAGCGAGATCAACAGGAGCGGCAGAGCATTGGCTGGCTGGCGACTCAGATCTTGCGACGTCTTAGATGTGGATAAGGTGCGGTGAGGGCAGCCCGTTTTTAGTGGTGAGGGCATGCTGAAGATGAAGGGCACAGACGCATGTACGGGAGTGGGCTATGGGCCTAATGCATGGAGTTGTCCTGTTACTAATTTTTCTCGGTTACTTCGATACTTTTGGTACTCGATGGTTAAAACCGAAGCGACGGATGTAATTTCGGTTTTACAGAGTTGCTTACCGAATTTAGTACCAATTTTTTTCGTTTCGGTTCATTCGGTTTCGGTCTCGGTTTTTTCGGTTCGGTAATTCGGTCTTGGGTTAAAATGCCCACCCGAATGTACACATATCAGTTGTGTTTCAAATTACAGAGCAAGCAAGCAAGCAAGGCACTAGTGATGAACAAATTACAGAGCCATGTACTTCTTCTCACCAGCAGCAGCACGAGCAGGGGACCTTAGGCGGCAGCACATGAGAAGGGGAGCTCCGAGCGGCTGCACGAGCAGGGGAGGAGGAGCAAGTTGCAGAGAAGCAGCAGAAGGGGCTCCAGCTTGAGGTCCAGGACCGCGAGAGAGCTTGAGAATGAGCTTGAGGGAGCTCGTGGTCCAGGTGTGGCGGGAGCTCATGGTCCAGGCGCTGGAGACCCAGGTGCAAGGGGGTCCTGGGCGGTGGCGGCGCAGTCCCTGGGAGGAAGGAGGGGATATCATCGGCGTAGGTCCTGGGCAGCGGAGGAGCACGTCGTGTGCGGCGATGGAGAAAGCAGGGAAGCGCAGGTCCTGGGCGGTGGAGGAGCACGTCCTGTGCGACGACGGAGTAAGCAGGGCAGCGCAGGTCCTGGGCAGCTGAGGAGCACGTCCAGTGCGGCGGCGGAGCAAGCAATTGGGCGGCACAGGTCTTGGGCTGACGAGTGGCCCTAGCGACGCGCGCCGGCGACGGGCGGAGGAAGAAGGAAGGAGACGCGACCTGCATAGTGACCTGTTTGTAACAAATTTGAAGTTATGAGGGTGTTTTTGAAAAGTTGGCATTACACTATGCTCGGGACAACTTTTTTCGGATGGAGGGAGTATATGCATATAGCAGTTGAACCCACAAGGAAAAGCTGTCCACAAGCCGAGCACGTGGAGGTACGCGAGCAGAGCGCGCCGACGGACACGAGCAGTGCATGCCGATGGACGCGAGCAGAGCACGCTACGGCGCCTAACTGAAAGTGCAATCATGCCCTTAATCCTATTTTCATGTTGATGACAATATACGCATAGGGGACTAACAAAGTTTCTCAAGTATATCTCAGGTTTTAGTCCCCTCGGGATCGTGTGTGTGGATTATGAGTATGGAAATACTTATCTTCCTCAAGAACGAAGAAACAAGTCTACTGGCTTAGGCCCTTTTTGTTTGTTCTTGAGTATAGGGATCCCACACTATTAAGAGGGGATCATGGGGTTTCGTGAAAGTCTTGCTCAAGTGATCTTCTTTAAACACACATCATCTGAACCCTGTCTCTTTCGGACGACCGACACATGTCGGATGGCCGGTATCCACCGGACGTCCGATACTTCCTATACAGAGCCAAAACGTCGGATTTCTGGTGTCTAATGGACGTCCGACATTTCCTTCTCAGAGCCAAAACATCAGATATCCGGCGTCCACCGGACGTCCAACACTTCCTTGACAGAACCAAAACGTTGGATGTTCGGTATCCACCAGATGTCCGGTACCTTCTCTACAGAGCCAAATCATCGGACTTCTGGTCCCTGTCGGTCGTCCGGTGCCTGCCGAGGCCTCGGACGTCCGGTATCCACCGGTCGTCCGGTACTTCCTATGAAGTGATAAATCATCGGACTTCCGGTCCCTGTCAGACGTCCAGTGTTTGCCATGGCCTCAGACGTCCGGTATGTCTCGGACGTCCGACGACTGCTGCACTCAGATGGCTCCAACGACCACTTATTGAGTGATACTATATATACCTCTCACCTATCCCGTGGGAGGGTTGACCATTCACTTTGAACATCCTCAAGAACACTTTTCACTCTCTCTCTCTCACACTCCTACACCAAATCTTAGATGCCTAAGGGATTTGAGATCATCTGAGAGAAGTTGTCCACTCAAGTGATAGATCCACTCCTCCCCCACTTTGCACCAAAGGAATTCGTGATTTGAGAAAGTCTTGAGCTTTTCCCCATCGTTCTTGTTACTCTTGGAGGTTGGAGACTCCTAGACGGTAGGAGTCATTCGGAGAGGAATCGACCATTGTTATTACCCCCGAAAAGATTGTGAGGGTTTGGAAACCACCTCAAGGTCTACCACTAGTGGTTGGGAATCGCCTTCAAGGTGATTTCTCAAAGAGAGAATAGGGTGAGCCTTCGTGCCGTTGGTGTGCCTTCGTGGTAACACCCACCTCTCCAAACGGTGATGTAGCTTCCCTCCAAGGAAGTGAATATCGGCATACATCCTCGTCTCTTGGAGTTGCGGTTATTCCTAACCCTAACTTCCTACTTGTGGTTTACTTGTCTCTTAGTCTTTACTTATATAATATTCTGCTTTCTTACTCACATACTTGTGTTACTTGTTTACCTTGCCTAGCTCTTAGCATCATACTTGCAATTGTTAGACTCACTTTCATATTCCGCATTATTGCCTAAAATTGCTAAGTAACAATTAAAATTTGTAGTTGTACCTATTCACCCCCCTCTAGGTCCATCTCAATCCTTTCAATTGGTATCAGAGCCTTGTGCTTTATTATTGTGGCTTAACCGCCCTAGAGCGAGATGAACCCTGATGGGACTCCCCTTGTTGCAGATCCAAAGGATAAGGGCACGGCTTCCACGGAAGCCAAGTCCTTTACTTCAGAGGATCTGGAATGGGCCCTTGCTAAGCAAAAGGAGGAGCATGATGCTTCTCTTGAGGCCTTGGTCCAAATGAGATTAGCCACATTAACCACGATGCTTGCACCACTTTCGTGTGGTGTGGCCTCGAGGCCAACCGTGCCTACTCCTTCCCTTAGCCAACAACCTCCTAGTAATGATCACTCCAGTGTTTCTTGGCTTTATGCAAGACCTCAAATAGAGAAACCAAAGTATAACCCTCAAGTCAAACCTCCCTTACTTGATGACACTATTGATTTTGCCTTGTGGAGAGTTGCTATGCAGGATCATCTTCGATATGGAAATGATGAGATGTTGGATATCTTGGAGTATGGCTACCAAGTTGTTGACCCGAAGAATCTTACACCAAGAGAAATATATGACAAGAATCTCAACGACACTGCAACCATGTGCATAAGGAGAGGTATGACTGACAAGCAAAGGAGACCATACATACACATCACAAGTGCCAAGGAATTATGTGATACCATTATGAGGACCAAGACTGGTACCTCCACTCTCCAGCTAGCTCAATATTAAATTGCCAAGGGTCAATTGCAAAACTTTTGTATGGAGAAAGGTGAATCCCCCAAGCATCTCATTGAGAGTCTCATGACTCTCACCGCTAACATCGAGTCTTGTGATTGTGACAAGACACAAGATGTATTCAACTTGACTAAGCGATTTCTCCTGGACAAGTTACTTCATGCTCTTGCTCCATATCATCACCAAATGGTGTGGGACATAAGACAACATCATGGATTCAAGGAAATGACTCCGGCTAACATCATATCCACTTTCCAAATATTCGAAGAGTCAAAGGCAAATGCTACAAAACATCTTGCCATGCATGGTACCTCAACATCAAAGATCAATCTTGCATTGAAGGCCAAGCATGTATGTGAAGAAGAGAAAAGTGAAGAAGAAGAAAATGATGATGAATATGGTGATGAGATTGACTCCGATGAGAGCCCTTCATACGAAGACATTGCCCTCTTTGTCAAGAAGTTTAGCATGGGAAAGTTCAAGGGAAGATTCCAGAAGAAGAAAGTGAGAAAATGCTACAACTGTGAAGAAACCAACCACTTCTCAAATGATTGCCCTTATGAGAAGAGAGAAGATAAACCAAGGTTTCCCAAGACCTTTCCCAAGAAGAAGTTGCCAAATCCTTTGAACTCCAAGCTCAAGAAGAGAGATGGGAAAGCAATGGTTGCTCATGAAGAATCTGATCCGGATGATGTTAGTGGTATTGCCGGAGTTGCTAAAGATTCTCAAAACACCTTGAGGATAGTCAACAAGAGTGGTGATGTTGTCACCTACAACTATATGAAGACTACAAGGGCAACGTTCACAAGTGCCTAATGGCAAAGGTCGTGGTAGAAGATGGAGAGGGCCAAAACTCTCCTGACAAGTTCAAGGTAACCCCACGGTCAAACCCTCCTCTTTTCACCCTTCTACTCCTTGTGATGAGTATCTTGATGTGGAGGATAACTATGATGATGATGATATAGATGATCCTATGCTTGCTAAACTAAATAAGTTCATGTGTTCCCTCAAAGGAAAGAAGCTCACTATGTTTCGTATGATTATGTTGATGGTGAGTAAGCACACCATCACCATTAAGGAACTCGAAACCCTCATCACTGAGGAAAAGGGAAAAATATGAAATCCTTGAGTGGAAAGTCCAATATGAGGAAGCACGAAATGATGAACTATGCTTGAAAATTGGTGCAAACATTGATGTTCATGCTAAAGAACTTGCCTCCTTGAAAAAGGCTAAGGACTCTTGCGAGGAGTTGTTGAGTGATAAAAGTAAGCTTGTGAAATCTCATGCTTCTCTCTCTAAGGATTGTGAGCTTCTATCCGTGTCCCTCAAGACTAAGGAAGAATAGCTCACCCTTCTTACAAAGAGTTTTGAAACGCTCAAGCTTACTTATCTTGAAACCCTAGCTAAGGCTTACTCTTCTCCTATTATCAATGTTGATGCTTGTACTACTAACTCTAGTGGTGACCTAGCATCTATTCTTGAGTAAAACCACTTTCTAAAGGCACAACTCGAGAGAGGACTCATGACATGTGCTCAAGGACAAAAGAACCTTAATGAGGTATTGAGCCAACACAATGAGGTGTTTGCCAAGGAAGGGCTCGGGTTTCACCCAAGCACAAGCAAGAAGAAGACGCCTTCTCAAAAGTGCACCACCCCTCTCACAGAAACTTTTGTTCGAGAAGGGCACACAGAGAAATGTAAGGTTGTGAGTGGGAAGGACACAAGGGGCATGCCCACTCTCAACAAGCCAACAGAGTTCATGCCTCCATCCTATGTACTTCGTAAAACTAAGGGCGGAGAAGTTTATGCAAAATTTGTTGGTCCTTGTAATGCATTTAGGTTTTATGTTAGTTGGGTCCCTAACACCCTTGTGACTAATTTGAGAGGTCCCATTGCAAAATGGGTGCCTCTAACCAAGTCATAATTGTGTGTAGGTTGCTTTCTCTAGTGGAGTCAAATGGGTGATCGATAGTGGATTTACCAACCATATGACTGGAGATAGTAAATTGCTTTATGACTTCATGGAAGCTATTCAACCATTTATGAGCATTGTGTTTGGTAGAGGATCAAAAGGACAGGTACTCGGTTTGGGCAAGGTGGCTATCACAAATGACATGTCTCTTGAAAATATCATGCTTGTCCAATCCCTTAAATACCATTTGCTTTCCGTTCGCCAATTGGCTTCTGTTGGTTATGATACACTACTTGGACTAACCGATGTGGAAGTCTTGAAGAGAGATACACTCGAATTGGCCTTTGTTGGAGAGTTGGATGGAAACCTTTACACGGTTGATTTCTCGAAGGAGAGCACATTCCATGCAACTTGTCTAATGGCCAAGGCTGAGAAGGAGTGGCTATGGCATCGCTGGCTAGCCCATGTCGGCATGAGAAATCTTCAAGATCTCTTAAAGGGTAATCACATCCTTGGACTAACCAATGTCTCTTTTAAAAAACACTGGTACAGCGAGGTGCTATACAAACGGTTTTAACACCTTTCCGTGATGGCGTTCGGAACCGTAACCTAGTGAGTGACTGCATAGCGGGGTCCTTCCCACACGACCCAGAAACCGTCGGGGATATGCCCTCCTGGCACACACACTCGGCAAAATGAGGTCGTGTGCGACCGGCGAGCGACCAAATACGGTTATACGTATAGTAGTGCTAAAAAAATACAATTAGATAGGCAAAATCATTTCCGGTCGTCGTAAGTACATCCCACACAGTCAGTGCCCGCCAAACGTTTCCATTCGTATATACATCCCATAGAATCACTACAAGGAAAAGGTTTGCGCAAGGTGGCGTAACGCAAACAGTTTTCAAGAGAATGTCGTGTGTGATTGTTCATTGATCCAACACGGTTTATTCCTAGAAACTGTGTGTGTTCCCTGAGGTCATCGCCCACGGTGTTTTCTCAATAACCGTTTGCAAGAGGAAAACCAAATTAGCAGGCTAATTGGCCAATTAGCAGGCTAATTGCCCTATTATTAATAATCCATTTACTAATCTAATTGACATTCATATTAAGCACATAATATATTTCATTTCCATATTAAGGAAGCAGGATTTCATAATTGAAATACATCCGAGTACAACATGATATAGCTTCAGCACTCAGCTACCCCATTACACAACTGCACCAGCACCAAGTTTCACATGCAATATCTAGAACCTTTTGAAATTAGCATCATAGACAGTACATAGACAGATGCATCTCATCTGGAAAACTGCTAAAGCGGAAGGCGAATATTGAGCCTTCATTCATGTTGAAGGTCTTTGCAACTTTAGGCCAGTGCCTGTGGATGATTGACCGTCCATCCTTCGACCTCTTCAGGAACACTTCAATATTGAACCGTGGGTGTTGTATGAAAACTTTCCTCGCCTCCTGAACACAGAGGTGGTTTGAGAGGTAATCATCAGTGAACCCTGGAAACAAGGATGTGCATAAATGTCTTCTCTATATTGGAAATGGGGCAAAGGAATAAAAAAGGCAAGGTATAATAGTTAGTACCATCTTGTAAACCTCAAGGCTTCCCATGTTTCCCTGCAACACATATAAGGTAGTTAGTCATCAGGTTGAGTAAGGGTTCGCATGCTATCAGTAAAACATGTTGATGATAAATAAGCACATTTCAGATTCATCCGATTAATTCAAGCCACATAGAAAACCCATTTATCCAAACCAAGCATGATTAAGAACTAGGAAATATAGCACTTGCATATGTTTCTCATGTATTAAGTGCAGCCAAATTCGATTTATTCCTCACATGGTATACAATAACAGAATGCAGCCACAACAATTGAACATCGCATTGTAGAATTGAACCAAGCAGTTAACTAAACACCACAAAAAATGAACCAAACGTTAACTGAGCACCACATTGCACAATATAACATACTCCTAATAAAAGATCAGACAGTTAACCAAACCAAGCATGCTTAACAACTTGGAAATATAGCAATTGCATTTGTTTCTCATGTATTTAGTACAACCAAATTCGATATATTTCTCACATGGTATACAATAACAGAATGCAGCCACAGCAATGGAACATCGCATTGCAGAATTGAACCAAGCAGTTAACTAAACACCACAACAAATGAACCAAACGTTAACTCAGCACCACATTGCACAATATAACATACTCCTAACAGAAGATCAGATAGTTAACCAAACCAAGCATGCTTAACAACATGGAAATATAGCAATTGTATTTGTTTCTCATGTATTTAGTACAGCCAAATTCGATTTATTTCTCACATGGTATACAATAACAAAATGCACCCACAACAATTGAACATCACATTGCAGAATTGAACCAACCAGTTAACTAAACACCACAACAAATGAACCAAACGTTAACTGAGCACCACATTGCACAATATAACATACTCCTAATAGAAGAACGGACAGTTAACCAAACCAAGCATGCTTGACAACTTGGAAAATTGCACCCTGAAGAATTGAACATCACATTTGCAGAATTGAACCAAACAGTTAACTGAACACCACATTGCCCGACATATAGAACATATACTCTAGAGCAGAAGATTGCGTTGTAAAAGTAGATAGCACAATCCAGTAGAATTTGTTAAGGAAAGGCAGTAGCTACCAAACTGAACATGGGTCCTTATAGTGAGCTAATAAGACAAGATACTCCTCATTGTCGGAGATATCGATGACGATTGGCTCCTTGGAAATGGAAGAGGGCGAGGCATCCGCATCGTTGGTGCCCTCATCTTAGTGGTGAGTTGCCTAAGCCACTCCTGGCACTAACCTGCTGGCTCTCGAGATGAGGTAAGCACGTGCACACTGAGAAAACACCTCGTAGTCTTCGTCGAAGGCACCGATGGTGGCCTCGAGAAAACGCCACGACCTGTCGTATAAAGCAGCCAACTGCGTCGCAGCGTCGGTGCGCGAGGCGTCGACGGTGGCCTCGACGGCGAGGCTGTAACAGCCCCAAAATTGAGTTATCAATTTTTGTGCTGTTATTCTCTCCTGGCACTCATTTTCAAAATCTTTCTCTTGAGTTTGCTGGATGACTCTGATGATTCTGTCATTTTCAACCTTTCAAAACCTTGCTCATGCCTTTTTCAGTGGGCAAGACCTCTTTTGCATCAGCTCAAATCCTCTCAAACCCTAATTCCAAATTTTTGGAATTTGGATATGTCCTTTGTGCTTACAAAGGAGCCATCATTTTCCTTCATCTGTTGATCCTCCCAATTGTTCCCAGAGATCCTCCTATCTTTCTAAACCTTGGATATGCAAAAATATTGCTAGGTCCCATGCAATATTTTTGAATTGTGATTTATTCCTTTTCTTGCCTTTCTGAGGAATAAAATCCAAAGGCATAGCTAGCCATCTCCTAAATTCATGAGAATTGGTGGAGTTGATACTTATGCCTAATCCAAGGTCTGGCAAGTATATTGGCCATAATTAAATAAGGAAACTTGCCTTTTCCTATTTAATGCCAATATTGCATTTCTGCCATTTTCCAAAGGAACTATTATTTTTAGAGTAGAGAAAATTCCCACATAAATTGTGGAGCTTGTCCTTGCTATATAATCACTAGTTCCATCCTAATCTCATGTTCCTCGGTTCAAAAATTTGGCACATGATCCAATGCAAGTTTCTGCCTTCTCTGAAATTTTGCAAAGGAAGTGCTTTATTCCTAATTCCAATTGAGCTGAAATTTGGCAGGGTGTTTAACCTTGGTAAATAACCCATGGATACCAAAGATAAGCTCAATCCATTCATCCTAGCTCCCTGTGCTATTTTTCAAAGTTTCTGACCAAAATGCAACTTTGTGAAGGAAGTACCTTCATAGAGTTTCGAAATGGGATGAAACTTTTCCATACTCTCAAGTATCTCAAATCATTAGGCTCCACCCAAATTCAGTTCATTTCATTGAACTATGTGAGCACAGGAGCAATTCTTGTTTTCTGTCCAAATTTTCAGTTTGTGAAGCAAGTGTATTTTATCTTGCTCCATTTTGGCTGATAATTTTCCCAGGCCTTCTCATATCCATATAACCTATCTCCACAAGATTTTGGCTCATTTCATCTAGCCAATTGCCCTGAGGATTTTTCTGAAGTTTTTGGACAGAAATGATAGCTTTGAAGGAAGTACCATTTTGGTGAGTCCATTTGGTATGAACTTTTTACAGCATCATGGTATGTCCAAATCATCAGGCTTTGCCAAGTTCTAGCTCAATCCAACACTCCTAGTGAGTGCTTGTTCATCATTCAGTTTCTTGGTCAGATTTGGTAGTTATACAACAACTATGGTAAGTAGTTGTCCAAATTATCTCAAAACTCCCAGGACCGTAGTCCTTTCTACCCTAAGCATCCCAGACAATAAATTTAACTTTTACCCTCTCTGGTTTACTCTCTAGAGTGTGGTAAAGTTTGCGGCAGTAAACTTGTGGAGCTTGGTTTACTCAGCTCAATTTGTCTCTGCCCGTTTCCTTACCATGGTAATACTCCACTCTGGAAGGACTACGTGGTAGACATGAGCTGGCCTCAGTAAAAACTCCAGAGCGCGCCATGCCAGTGGTGACTACGAGGGCAGCCAGCCAAAACGGTGGTCTAGCCACTGTTGTCGTCGGCAGCGCTGCTCCGACCGTCTTTGGCCTCGCCATTAATGCCCAACAGTTCCCCCTCGGCGTCCTCTTCCCTCTGGACCTCTGGCCCCCTTCGTTCTCTTCTCCGGCGAGCCATGCCAAAGACCGAACAGTGAGCTGCTGTAGCCATCGTCGCCTTCCTCGCTCATGTCCTCTTCTCCGTTCGTCTCCGAGCGTTGCTCGTCTCCATGAGCCTCTGGCGCTCGTCTGCATCCTCCTCGTCGCCTTCCCACTGCTTCCCGTGAGTATTGGCCGCGTCTGCCGACACTGCGCCGTCGCCGACGTGCGGACACGTCGCCTGCCGCGTGCCACCTCCTCGAGCCCTCCCGCGGCTATTTAAGCACGCCCCGAGCATCCTCGCAGTCCACAACCCCCTCCCCGAGTCTCTCCTCGAGCTCAGAGCCTCTCTCTGACCCCATCACCACCGTGGTCGCCGCCTCGGGTCTCTCCCGATTCCGGCGATGCCATGCTTCCCTCTCCGTTCCTCCACCACCACGGCATCCCCCATGCTCCAGTGAGCCGCCCCATAGCCTCGACTTCCTGTCTCCCTCACCAGAACCCCGTGTTCACCCGGTGACCGAAGCCCTGCTCCACCGCAAGCCCTGCTGCAGCCGCTGCGAAGCTCTCTGGCGGCAGTAACCCCCACCCCGAGATGCGCCTCTCCGTCCTGCGCATTTCGGTAGGTCGCACGCCGCGAGCGGTGGCCGGAGTCGCCGGCGCTCCTCGTCGGGGCGATCCACTGCCTCGGCTCGTCGCGCCCCCGAGCGATAGGTTGAAGACGCCAGGGCCAGGCTGGCCCTTTACCGTGCGGCCCCACCTGTCGGCGACCGCAGGGCGTGGCCCCGCTGGCCACGTCGGGTAAGTGGCGGCGCCCCGCCGCGAAGTTGCTTTCCCCGCGCGAAAGCGCATTTCTGGAAACTGCGCTTTCAATCTCAAAAAGCGTATTGTTCCTCTCCTTCGGCCGAGAATACGTTTACCTCTCTGGAAAACGTATTTTCAGAAAAGACACGTTCTGTTTAAACTACCAGGGACCTGTTTGTAGAAGTATTTTTACAGACTAGTCCCCGAGCTTTAAATGTCCGTATCTTTTTACCCGTAGCTCCGAATCAGGTGATTCCAACGCTCACGTTCTCTGTTCGTCGAGCTCTTTCCATTGGTATCATTTTGATAATGTTTTAACATAGTGAAAATGACCATTTTGCCCTTGCCCGTAAATAGCCCCCTCCGAGAGAGAACTATTTTCGGCAAATCTTTCCACGATCGTTTCGCACTTTTTCTCGGAGTATTCCTCGACCCCCAGGCAAGCCAACCTCTTATCATGAGCCCCGAACTTGCATGTTGACTTTGCTTGCACCTTGTGTGTGTGTGTAGTTGCAATTGTTTCATATCGTTTTCGTTTGCAGTTATTCCATTATGCCTGTCATGCATGCTTGTGTTATCATGATATCTTTTGCCATGCTAATTAGAATGTTATTATTAATAATGCCATGTCACTACTCTACTTTATTTTCATGTCATCGTTATAAGATGTTATGATGATTGAAATGCTGTGACACCCAAAATTTTTTTGACCTTGTTTTATCAATTAAATTTTTTGCCAGGAAATAAAACTTTTCCATTTGTCTGGATTTACTCTTTGGATATTATGGGTTTTACCTCAAGTGGAACTTTCCAAAAGTTTTATTGGACTTATATGCTCTTTTATAAAAAAACAATTCTATAAAAGTGGATTTATTTGCACAATTAATTTCCATGAACTTTAATGCCTTTAAAATGATCTTTCGTAATTTTGGAGCCCCTTTTTGCACTGCAACCTTTTGATAAATGCATTCAAAATTTTCACAAAAATTTGGGGATGTCATGTGATGGTTCCACATCACTTTTATACAAAAATATCTTATGGTCATTTGGAGATTTTGAGCTCTACATCAAGTTTTCAAATCTGGTCCAGTAGGCATTTTTGCACTACAACCTATTTAAATATTCCTTTAAAAATTCTTCCAAATATTTGGAGATGTCAGTAGATGCATATAATTAAGTTTTATGCAAAAATCCAATGTTGTTCTTTGAAAAATTTGAGTGGATCAACCTCTTTTTCATTCTGGTCCAGTTTGGTGATTTGTACTGCAACCCTATTTTATTTTAATCTAGTGACCCTGATCTTTTTCCTACTTGAAGCCCTCCCTGCAAAACCCTTAAGACCAGGAGACTGGACCCATTGGAGGATTTTAAGTGCCTGCAATGAGCCCCTGTTCTTTCTGGCCAAAACTGAAGTTTTGCAAAACTTGCACTAGCAAGTTTCTGGTTTCTTCCAAATGATCTTGCCATCATCACCTTCATCTAAAGAGACCCTGATCTGGAGATTTTGGCCACTCCAAGAGTTGCCTAAGTGTACTTGGCATTCTGTCGAACACTTGGTGTGCACAGTCAGTTTTGGGCATGTTTCCTAGTTTGCACTATGATCTTGTTCCACTGACCCAACAACCATGTCTACTAAACTCCTGGCTATCCCTATCCTAGTCCTGTTAATTGCCAGCCTCATCCTCGCACTCTAGATCGCCCTGGCATTTTGTCGAGCATGTCCCGTGCGTGCTCTGGGCACGCCCAGAGCGCACGTTTTGCACGCGCGCGCACTAAGCCGCCGCGTCGCACTGCCGCCCTCGTCGCGTCCCGTCCCTGGCCCCTGCTCGCCCGCTGCGCGCACTACCTCGCCCTCTCTCCACGCCACCCCCTGGCACCCCACAGCGCCGCTGGCAGAGCTCTTGGCGGCACACCGGCGTCGGCAGCGAGCCCCTGCCATGTTCGGCACCGCCCAAACCACACCAGCGCGCCAGCTGCCCCTATGAGCAGCTCGATCTTATCCCGAAACTCGTCGGCACGCGCTTGTCGCCGCCACGTCGCCCTGCAGCTACAGCACGGCTGTCGCCGGTGATCTTATCCTCAGCCGCCGCGGTCCAGCCTCGAGCGCCTATTTAAGGGATCCCCGAGCTCGTTCAAGACCTCAGGCGACCTCCAACCTTCCCTCTAGAGCTCCCCAAGCAGTGGATTGGCCGGGAGAGGCCATCTTCCCCAACTCCGGCCAGTTCGGCCGCCGCCGAGCTCCGGTGCAATACATCACAGCCAGCCACTCCCCCGCCCATACAGCACCACCACTAGCTTCCTCTTGTCCTCGCGGAGCTGCCCGATGCCTCAGCCTCGATCGGAGATCACCGGAGCCCAAAACTCACTTTGCTCCCGAACCTCCGTCCGCCGCGGAGCTCGCCGCCGGTGACCTCCTCCGTCCCCACCTGCCCAGCGAGCACCAAGAGGACCACCTCGGTCTGGCCAATCCATCCCTGGCCTCAGGTGCCCTCGAGGAGCCGCCGTTCATCGCCGGCGATCGCCGGAGCCCCGCCCCCGTTCGGGCAGAGAAGAGGAGGGAGAGGGAAGAACGGTCAAACCTGACCAGTGGGCCCTATGGACCCACTGTCAGTGACACGCACGTCGTCTTCTCTAGTTAAGTGATAGCGCAAAGCCCCGAGTACGTTTCCTCTGCTGCGAAAGCGTAATCTTCCCGAAACGTTTTATTTTCTGGTTTTATTTAAAAAAACAGAAGCTTGACTGATCTTTGACTGGCTATATCTTTTAAAATAAAACTCCAAATGAGTTGATTATTTTTCCTACCTCTCTCAAATTTCATCTAGTTTATTTTAAGATTTATTCCAAAAATATTTGGGACAACTTTTTGTACTGTGTTTGAAATATTTGTTATTTGAATATTTTTCAAAATAGGAAAATGGAGAGAAGAGAAAGCTTTCAAAAAGTACACCCTTTGCATGCTCTTGAAGGCAAGCATTCTGAACTCTGGCATAATATTTTTGTGTGGTGTTTTGGTACGGTTACAACACCACTTCGACTTGGAGCGTGTGTCATTTCTATGTATCGATCGGTTACACGCGTGAGTGCACATTGGAGATGTTTTGCTGTTAGTAATGGATATGCTAGTGATAGTGGTCATCCTCGTGAGCTTCTCATGCATACCGGAAGGAAGCCGGGAAAGTCGTGGTCTTGGGTAGACACGAGCTTGTCCCTAGTTCCTCGTTGAGACGAGTATGTCCGGTATGGCATGGTAAGGCTTGATGAGTGGTGAGTTTATCTATTAATGGGAATATTGTTGGAGAATACCTGAACCTCCTGAGTCGGTCGTAGGTCGAGTCTTGTTTAGTATCTTCCCCTACTTGTTTTGTACTGCCACTTGTCCCTGCCGCAGGTAGGGTACGGTTCAGTAAGTTGTCAACCCCTTACCAAAGCACACACCATACAGAGAGGCCATGGTGGAAGATACCGGAGGCCTCCGGTAGGCAGGCCACCTAGTCCGGGGGCATGGGTGTTTCCGGTTGGGACCGAGAGGGGGGCACCCCTTAGAGCGCGCGAATATAAATTTGATCCCATGCTACGTCGAGGTTGTAGCCTCCCCACTTAGAGTTTTGCTTGGCAGGTGTCGTGGGTGATTCCAGACATAGGTAAGTTAAGCTGGTGTGTGCAGGTCAGGCGTGTTTTCAATTAAAAGGCCGTAGGCAGAATTAGTCCCGATGGACTAAATAAATCCGTTACTCGTGGGAAAAGAGTACACCCTCTGCAGAGGATATATCTACCCAGTTAGCCATTGTTCATGGGTAAGGACCACAGTCTGAGATGGACCTAGTAACGGTATTCGGATGGAGACACGGCTTGACTAGATCATAATATCGGTTTTCAGATGGAGAAACGGCTGAACTGAATATTGTTTATGATTGTGGCACATATGGATTATGATCTTTATTATTGTGGACTAACCATTTACATTATTTGGATTATTGAGTATCCCTGGGACGGTTCTACCTCCTGGATATTCACTGTGATAAATCTTATATAAGCCCTTTATGTGGTGTCGCTCGGACGCCCGACTATGGCATGTTTGTTATTTATTTATCCCTTATAAGCCCTTTATGTGGTGTCGTTTAGACGCCCGACTGTGGCATGTTTGTTATTTATTTATCCCTTATAAACCCTTTATGTGGTGTCGCTCAGACGCTCGACTGTGGCATGTTTGTTATTTATTTATCCCTTATAAGCCCTTTATGTGGTGTCGCTCAGACGCCCGACTGCGGCATTGTTAATTTATTTGCAAATTCTCGAGGAGTCATTTCAGACACTCGGTCAGAGCATTCTATTTTTCTCCCATATTGCATGTTCATGTTCCTTCCTGCATGCGGACATCTCAGATTTGCATTTAATTTGTGACAGACGTATAATCATGATTATTTCAGAGCGTGATTACCCCTTGTTATATTATACCCGTATTCTTAATGTTTGCGAGTACATTCAAACGTACTCACTGGCTTGTCCCTGGCTATTGTCATGGCCAGATTCCTCGCTTGGAGATAAGCATTCCGACGGCAGCCCCGGAAACCTACGTATTGACGATAGCAACCTCGTGAAGATAGGAGTTATCCTGGTCAGCTGTTCTTGTGGGAAATGGAGTCCCATAGACGCAGATGTACCACAAACCGCTTCCGCCATCAACCATTAGAAACCAAGTGTTGTACTCCTAGGCCACAATGGTCTTGTACTACATATTTTTGTACTTTGCTTGGAATTCTTGTATCAAGTTGGTGCCTCATCAGCTAACAGTAATCCTGGGGCTGGTGAGCACAAAGGCCATTTTTCTGGGAAATTATTATCCTGAAAATCCGGTCGTGACAAATGCACCGTGATATGCTAGTACTTGATATTGTCATGCTCTGTATTCGATAGTTGTGTACTTGATAAGTTCGATATTTTGTCCATGCATTTGTACGCTGCATGGTCATTGTTGCACTCATGTTAAATATGCTCATGATGATGGAGAAGGAATTAAAATGACTTAAAAATAACAAACCTCCTCCGTCATCGGTGGGATCGAGTCATAGTGCCACCAAATCGAACTTTTTCAGTGCAGCCATATTTGCCTTATGGGAAGGCCTTAATGCGATCTATTGTCGTGCCTCTCGCCGGTGCCTCCAACTAGGGAAGGTTATGGGCATGCTTACCCTGATCAGGTAGGCGGACATAACCTTGTGTACCTGTTGTTAGAATTTTTGGTACCGGTCCCCGTGAGGGACGTTTTGGCCACGACGGTGGTCGTTGTGTCTTTGGTAGACACGGGGCCACCCAGGACTAGCCCAGTTGGGAGTGGGTCGGAGTGGCCGGGAGAGTGTCATAGCAGTAGGTCGGTTTCGTCGGAATGCCGTTGGTCCACCCGAATGGGATGGCGAGGCCATGGGTTCCATGGTGTGGGTACAGTGTGCTACCTCTGCAGAGTGTATATAAAGTCTATCGATAGCAACACAGTTTGTAGTAGGTCCCACTATCAAGTCTTTGTCGAAATGGAGGATAAACCTGAAATAATTAAGTTGGTAACTAAAGAGGTGATAACAGGAATATGGTGACTTGGACTATGAGATAGTCGTGAGAAGTCATGATGATGTTTTGATATGGTCACGAGACGAGGTCTCGATGAGTGTTGGATACCAAGTGTTGGTCGTGGTTGTGATCGCCGGAAAGATCATCGTTCGGTTGCGAGGCAACCCGTTGGTAAGAGAGTCCGAGGGACTCGGTGCACAAGTTTGGTTGCATTGCATGAGTAATATGTTGCATTTAAAAACCAAGGCAGAACAGAGGATGATTGCATAAAGTTAACATGCTATGTCTGCATTGGATATAATCGGTAGTTTATTTCAGCATAGTTTCATGATGCCATGCCATGCTTTGATTTATATGTTAAATTATGCTATGATTGAGATGATATGCTATGTTTTGCTATTACCATGTTATAAGCATGTTTTGATATGCCATGTTATTGCCATGTTAGTAGATGCTATGATTTTGTTCATGCTTAGTTGATCTTTATCATGCCATGTTTAGTAATTGATATGAGATAGGTTGTTGCATGCGCTCGGTTCTCGCTTTGTCTTCTGCTTGTTTGGATGCTATGTATTTGGTTGTCTTGCAAGTACATTCAATGTACTAACCTGACGTGTCATGCCAGTTTTGTTGGTCGTACCCGTATTGTTCGCTTGATCCGTCGTGCTAGGCCGTAACCTTGCCAGTTCTGTGAGTTGTGGAGCCCAGCCAGAGTTGATGAGCCGCCAAACCAAGACTTCCGCCGCCTTTTAAATAGCCTTAGGGCTATGCCAGATAATTGTATTCATCAATGATGTACTCTTGGATACATGTATTTGATGAATATTCTTGTACCTGGAATGCTGTATTATGGACCTGTCATGCGTCAGGTGTTATCCTGGGCTGACGTGCGAAGGCCCCCTGCTCCATGCGGATCGGGGTGCCACAGAGGTGCTCCTCCAAGATCTGGGGGTCGGCACGAATGGCAGCCATCGCGACCTCATCCGCGCATGCGGCCGCAATTTGCTTCTTTGCTGCCAAATGCTCCTTGAGCTCCTGGCTATACTGCATGCACCATGGCTTATTTGGTGGAGGGGTCGGTGATTTGGGTGGAAGGACGAGGAGGATGGGGGTCGGGTGTGGATTACCTGCCTGGATAGACGAGGCCGAGCAGCGTGAAGGAGGGTCGCCGGCGAGGAGGCGACACAGCAAGCAAGGAATGAAGGTTTCAACTTGGAAAGGAAGGCGGAAACAGGGGAAATGTGGCTTTTGATAAGGGGGAGGGGGCGCGGAGGTAGATATTTCCGCGGAAGCCGAAAATTTGGAATCGCTTCAGCGAAAAAACTGGTGCGCAAAGTGTCATCAGACATGGTCCCTTATTCACAGTGGGCTGTGGACTGTAGCCGTCGGGCCTTCTCGCGTAAGCCGTATGCGTACTACACTCCGACGGTGCTCCAAGATATTTTGTGGTGCATCTCACTCGGTTGGTTATAATAAACTATGTGGGATCTACTTGTTTTTTCATCTTGATTTGAATTACATAATGGGGTCACAGCGGCAATGGACGGTGTTTGAATTGCTAGACCTTTTATCTGTAGTGAACATGCAACTATATGTGTGTCATAAAAGAACTGAAATTATTCAGGGTTCGTTTGGACATTTTATACAATAAATTGATTTTCTAGCCATTCTAGGTACACAATTCAAAATTAAGCTACATGCACATGCTCTGGTGCACCAACATGGGTTTTAAAATCATATATGTGTCCATGGGTTTATGCTTATGTCCCATGCAAGAAATGGGGATGAATTTCGAACACCACGGCACCGTGGCTCTCTGGCAAACGTTGAGTACTTGCTTTTGTAATTCTAGTAAATCCAAAAGTTGTCCGAAATTCATGAAACTTGGCATGCTATCATGGAGTGGCATCAACATGTCGTGGTAAATTTTTTGTCCCATTTGGGGCAGGTTTGTGTATAAGCTTCTCATAAACTAGAGATTCTCACAACAAGCGTGAAGGTTTTGGTAGGGAACGTTTCACCTTTGTGGACGAAACGATATCCGTTGCCTCTTCTCGATTTCAAATTTTTTCCTAGTGTCAACATAGAAGAACAGATGTGTTGTGTCTATTTGTGGGATTTTTCGGGGTTCGCTTGGACATTTTTATACATTAACTGAGTTTTCTATGCATTCATGTGCATAATTCAAACTTGAACTACATGCACATGCTCTAATGCATATAAATTAGTTGAAAATTCTAATCTGTGTCCTTGGTTGCATGCTTAGGTCCCATGCAAGAAATGGGAATGAATGTCAAACACCCTACCACCGTCACTTGGCCACAAACATTGAGATACCTGGTTTCTAAATTCTAGTAAATCCAAAACTCGTTAGAAATTCATGAAACTTGGCATGCTGTCATGGAGCGGCATCAACATGCCGTGGTAAGTTTTTTGTCCATTTGGGGCAGTTTTGGGGCTATGCTTCTCACAAACCAGAGCTTCTCACAACAAGCCTCATGGTTTCGGTAGGGAACGTCCTACCTTTGGGGACGAAACGATATCCATTCCCTCTTCTCGATTTTAATTTTTTTCCTAGTGTCAACATAGAACAACATGAGTGTTGTGTCAATTTTTGGGATTTTTTGGGGTTCGTTTGGACATTTTTATGCATTAACTGAGTTTTCAATGCATTCATGTGCATAATTCAAATTTGAACTACATGCACATTCTATAATGCATATAAATTGGTTGAAAAATTCAAATATGTGTCCTTGGTTGCATGCTTAGGTCCCATGCAAGAAATGGGAATGAATGTCAAACACCCTGCCACCGTCACTCGGTCGCAAACATTGAGATACCTGGTTTTTAAATTCTAGTAAATCCAAAACTCGTCTGAAATTCATGAAACTTGGCATGCTATCATGGAGCGGCATCAACATGCCATGGTAAATTTTTTTTCCCATTTGGGGCATGTTTGTGTATATGTTTCTCAGAAACCAGAGCTTCTCACAACAAGCATGATGGTTTCGGTAGGGAACGTCCCACCTTTGGGGACGAAACGATATCCATTGCCTCTTATTGCTTTCAAAAAAATTCTTGTGTCAACATAGAACAACAGGAGTGTTGTGTCAATTTTTGTGATTTTTCAGGGTTCGTTTGGACATTTTTATGCATTAACCGAGTTTTCAATGCATTTATGTGCATAATTCAAATTTGAACTACATGCACATGCTCCAGTGCATATAAATTGGTTTAAAAATTAAATCTTTGTCCTTGGGTGCATGCTTAGGTCCAATGCAAGAAATGGGAATGAATTTCAAACACCAGGGCACCATTGATTGCCGGCAAAACGTTGAGATACTTTGTTTTTAAATTCTAGTAAATCCAAAACTCGTGTAAAATTCGTGAAACTTGGCATGCTATCATGGAATGGCACCCGACATGCTGTGGTATTTTTCGTGTCCATTTTGAGAGAAGGCGCACTCGAATAACAGCCAACAAAGGCATTTAAAAAAAATATCTGCCACTTTAATATTTCAAACGTTTGTATAATTCAAACCGTGTGTGTTCTATTAACCATTCATGTGACGCCACGTGTCTTGGTTTTCATGGCTATAGGTTTTAATGGCTCTTGATCGCAAACGTTTTAGATAGAACACCCGTATGCAAAGTGAGAGCAGGATTTGTGCATCTCTTGAACGCAAACGGTTCTTTTGGATGACCCGTGTGCAACCAGTTACAAACAATTTGGTAAGATTTTCATCTATCATATTGGGTATGTTGCCATTTGTCAAACTGGAAAGATTGACATTTGTTGAGCTAGTAACATTGCCGTTTGTCAACCTTGTAACACTGCAATTTGCCAAAATAAGAAGCTAAAAATCACTAGCAGTATCTAATTTTTGCAACTAAAATTCAGTAATTAAGCATAGATGGAGGCGAGGAGGCGTGTTCAGCTGGGCGTGCAGTGGGCGGCGCAGTACTATTCGATTTGACAGCGGGCGGTGCAGGTCCCGATACGGCTTTAACCCAGACGAGGGAGAGGGTAGCGGTTCCCGAAATGTTGAACGGCCAATGATAAATCCTCCTTCAATTAGCATCGTGTGAATGCATGAGGGAAGTAATGGGAGGAGGACTGGGAAAAGAGGTAGCACGATGTGAATGCAACGCAGTTTGCACTCATATAAAGGCGCCCCTCCATTCCAATGCATCTACCACATCGTACGCACCTAAGCATTTACCTAAGCACCTAGACTAATAAGCGCAAAAGTGCTCACTCCGGACCCATGGCGGTGATGCGCGCGAGTGGCCAGCGGCTGTGCCAGATGGTCCATGATGCCAGCCTGCGGCATGGCATCGAGGATCGTCTCCAGACGGTGTTGGTGACCGGCTGGTGGATGGCCGCGGTCGACGCCAGCTACGGCTCTCAGTATGACCATATGATCGTTGCCACCACCAACAAGTTCACCGTCGTCAAGAAGCTCGCGGACGACATCGCTGTACTCCTCCAGCCGCGCGGCCGGGCTCCTCATTGTCTGCCACCCTAATCGACCTCCATGGTCGGAACCTCTTTCAAGCACTGGTGGCCCTGCGACTTCCCGCTGATGCCACGAAGAATGTCCACCTGCAGGTCGCGCTCGCCGCGAGGCGCCTCGCCCTTCAAGAATTCGTCGACCTACACATCCATGTGTACGAGCGAATCGTGTACAGGTATCGACAAGGCCAGTGAGGACGCTACGACGTTTGCCTTCTTCAACCGGCTGGAAGCCTTGGATGCCTTTGCTGAGAAGCACCTTGACCTCGCCACAAAAGCCGCTGCTCCTTAGCCGCCGGCCAGTGGCCCGACGCACTGAGTTGAGGAGGAGGAGGTCATATGTTGATGGATGCATCTTTCTTCTTGCCTCCTGTAACCACCACTACGATTGCATCATCGTGGTCTTAATTCTTATTGTGCTATTGCATTCTCGTTCCAGTCAATACAGACATGTGCGATACCTTTGCTAAATTATATGCATCACTGTAACTAGTACTCCATCCATCAATTTATAAGTTGTGCTGCCAGTGTTTGGGGCCGGCGCACGATCACGCACGTTCGTGTGCATGCGGTTGCGCGGGCGCGGCGCGACGATGCAGTTACCCGCTGCAAAAACTGCCATGCGGGGAACGTCGCATTGACCATTGGGCGGCAACAGTCGGTCATCTGGGTGCCCAATAAAGGATGCAAAGAGGGATCCTACAGCAGCAAGGACCAGCTTCCCTGCCGATAGCTCATCTAACAGAACTCCCAAGTTAACTGTGTTGAGGCTTGAGTAGTCATCAGATGGGTGACCGGATGGGAAGTGGCCTCGATGTTAAATTAACTGATGTGATGTGTCACTGTAAACATTTAATTGGCTGAATGTATATAGTGCTCCATCATATTAGTTGAATTAACCTCAAGGTCCTTGTTTTGTAATTTTTGACATTTTTTGTTTTTTGTACACATGTTGATTGGCTTGAAGAAGGTCTATCTCATCACTCTTTGATAATTTTTGTTTTTGAACACATGTTGATTGGCTTGAATGAAGGTCTATCCCGTTACTTTATGACATGTTTCCAAAACATGGACCTCGAGGTTAATTCAACTAATAGGACAGAGCACTATATACATTCAATGCAATTTAATGTTTCCCAAAAAAACTGATATGATTTCTGTGAAACTGATAAGTCATGTATGTCAAATTAACCTTTGTGTACTTGTTCTCGAATTAACCTCCGGGCCTTTTTGCCGTGTATCACACACATCTTGTTAAGTTGAACCGTTTATGTTCTCTTCCCTAATCAAAAATAGTTCATTTGACTGAACCGTATGCCGTATATCACACACACCTTGATCTGGTTGCCGTTTCTATTGCACTCCCTAATAGCAAACAGTGCATCAGAGCGAACTGTATGCCGTATATCGCACACACACATTGATATGGCTGCCTGTTTCTATTGTTTTGCTCATCACAAACAGTTCGTCTGGATCAACCGTATGCCCTGCATCGCACACGCAACTAAAATCAGAACTGTGTTTGATGGATCCGCCATCACAAACGTTTTGCACCTTTTTGATGGTTTTTTACACCACCGTTTGCAATTATTGCATCACACACAGTTTCATCGAAGGGTCTCTGATCGTAGTGTCGCGTTAGCAGCATCCTGCAGTAGTGAAATATCTTGTTTGTAGTGCATGCATAGCCGGGAAGCAACATCAATCAAAGCACCCACCCAAGAATATTGTATCTACTTCAAGGCCTTTGGAGCTCCTTCATGTGGATCTTTTTGGGCCTTCTTCATGGGATAGTCTTGGTGGGAAAAAGTATGGACTTGTCGTTGTTGATGATTACTCAAGATATACATGGGTGTTTTTCCTCAAGTCCAAGGACGAGACAAAGATCACCTTCATTGATTTTTCCAAACAAGCACAACACAAGTTTGACAAATAAATCTTGGCAATAAGAAGTGATAATGGCTTCGAGTTCAAGAACTACACCTTGGAAGAATTTCTTAGTGATGAAGGGATTGAGCATCAATATCCCGCACCATACACTCCTCAACAAAATGGTGTAGCCGAAAGGAAGAACCGTACACTTGTGGAAATGGCAAGGTCCATGTTGGATGAATACAAGTCACCACATAGTTTTGTGGCCGAGGCTGTCAACACCGCATGCCATGCATCAAACCGGCTCTTCCTTCGTACGATATTGGAGAAGACTATGAGCTCCTAACCGGGAACAAGCCAAATGTCAAGTACTTTCGTGTATTTGGCTGCAAATGTTTCATCCTCAAAAGAGAACGGTTAGGAAAATTTCAATCCAAAACAATTGAGGGCATATTTGTTGGTTATGGATCAAACACTCATGCCTATAGAGTCTACAACAAATCCAATGGATGTGTTGTAGAAACTTGTGACGTGGTGTTTGACGAATTTAATGGCTCCCATGGGGAGCAAGTTGATCTAAGTGATGTAGGTGAAGAAGATCCTTCTCAAGATATTTTGACCATGGGTGTTGGTGCACTTCTTCCAATGGAACAAGAACCTCATGATGATGAAGAAGAAGATGGAGGTTTCACACATCATCAAACTACTTCAACACCCATACCACCACAATCTCCTATTGCTCAACCGATGCCCGCTATTCACGTACAAGAAGAAGATCAAGTCCCTCACCATGATCACCTTCAAGAACAAGATCATCTCCAAGAGCAGGAACAAGAAAGTGCAATCATTAATGATGAACCTCAACAAATGCAATATGAAGAAGAAGATCTTCCACCACACATTAATGATCCATATGTTGAGGATGTGGATGATGGACATGAAGTTGAACCTCGTGAAACCCTAACCTCCATCTTGCCCCGAGTGGCCGGCTGTGTTGATGTTGATCAAATTCTTACCAGCATATCGGAAGGTAGAGTCACTCGTAAACAATTGGCAAACTTTTGTGCTCACTTTTCGTCTGTCTCTAGTGTTGAGCCACTCAATGTACAATATGCATTGATGGACAATGATTGGCTCGTTGCTATGCAACAAGAGTTGAACAATTTTGAATGCAACCAAGTGTGATCGTTAGTCAAGAGACCAACCAAGGAACACAATGCCATTGGAACAAAATGGATTTTCAAGAACAAGCAAGATGAGAATGGCATAATCATCCACAACAAGGCAAGGTAAGTGGCACAAGGGTACTCACAAGTTGAAGGTTTGGACTTCGGTGAAACCTTTGCTCCCGTTGCCTGTCTTGAATCTATTCACATCTTACTTGCCTATGCTGCTTTCAATGGTATTACATTACATCAAATGGATGTGAAGAGTGCATTCCTTAATGGTCCTCTACAAGAAGAAGTATATGTATCACAACCACCTAGGTTCATTGATCCCCATCACAAAGACTGTGTATAAACTTCACAAGGCGCTGTATGGCCTCAAACAAGCACCTCGTGCTTGGTATGATCATCTTAAGAAGTTTCTACTCAATGATGGTTTTGTGAGAGGGGTGATCGATCCCACTCTTTTTACTAAGAGGGAAAAGGGTGATTTGATCTTATGCAAAATCTATGTAGACGTCATCATTTTTGGTTCTCCTAACATTCATTTGTGCAAGAAGTTTGCGGCCTCCATGATCAAGAGCTTTGAAATGTCACTCTATGCGGACTTGAAGTTCTTTCTCGGATTTCAAATTCAACAACTTCAAGAAGGAATTTTCTTGTCTCAAACAAAATACCTCAAGGGTATTCTAGAGAAGTTTGACATGACAAATGCTAGCCCATATAAGACACCCATGCTAACAAAAATTGTACTCAGTGAAGACACAAACGGTATCCCTTTCGACCCATCTCTTTACCGCTCTACGATTGGTTCATTGCTTTATCTTTGTGCATCTAGACCAGGCATCATGTTCAATGTATGCATATGTGCTAGATTTCAAGCTTCCCCTAGGGAAAGTCATCATAAGGCGGTTAAGCATATTCTTAGATACCTTGTTCACACCCCAAAGTTGGGTCTATGGTACCCCAAGGATGCAAAGTTTGATCTCATTGGGTACACGGATGCGGATTGGGCTGGAGACAAAGTGGGATGGAAATCCACCTCCGGTGCATGTCAATTTGTTGGACGCTCATTGGTAAGTTGGTCCTCAAAGAAGCAAAATTGTGTCTCTCTCTCCACCACCAAAGCCGAATACATTGCAACCGCCAGTTGTGCAACTCAATTACTATGGATGAGGCAAACTTTGAAGGATTATGGTATCACCTATAGACATGTGCCTCTTCTATGTGATAATGAAAGTGCCATCAAGATTGCTAAGAATCCTATTGATCATCTTCGCACGAAGCACATTGATATTAGGTATCATTTCTTGAGAGACAATGTGCAAAAGGGTGACATTGATATTGCTCATGTTGGTACGGATATGCAACTCGCCAACATTTTCACCAAACCATTGGATGAAGCAAGGTTTTGTCAACTTAGGCGTGAACTTGGTATCTTGGAGCTTGACAACATTATGTGAAATCTAGTACCCATGCATGCATTTATTTCATGTCTTGTCTTGATGTAGGCATATGTTTAGGGAGAGACACTCAACTCATGAGTACTCTCACCCTATATAATGCAAAAAAAGAACAAACACACTCAAAGTTATCATGTTCCTCAAACTATGGTACTTTAAATGATGGAGTAGTCTTTTTGAGCCTAAGGACAATATCTTCACGGCATCACGACACACATACTCACACATGGTGGCCTTTGGCCACTGGCTCTCCTCGTAGGAGGGGTGTGTCGGTGTCAAAACCGGCGGATCTCGGGTAGGCGGTCCCGAATTGTGCGTCTAAGGTTGATGGTAACAGGAAACGGGGGACACAATGTTTACCCAGGTTCGGGCCCTCTCTATGGAGGTAATACCCTACTTCCTGCTTGGTTGATCTTGATGAATATGAGTATTACAAGAGTTGATCTACCACGAGATCGTAATGGCTAAACCCTAGAAGTGTAGCCAGTATGACTATGATAATGAGTCTCTCCTCCTCCGGACTAAGTCCTCTGGTTTATATAGACACCAGGAGGATCTACGGTTACACAAGGTCGGTTACGAAGAAGGTAATCTACATATTTGGTTGCCAAGCTTGCCTTCCACGCCAAGGAGAGCCCCATCCGGACACGGGTGCAGTCTTCGGTCTTCGTGTTTTAACAGACCATCAGTCCAGCCCATGGCTAATAGGCCGGACACCCGAGGACCCCTTAGTCCAGGACTCCCTCAGTAGCCTCTGAAGCTGGCTTCAATGACAAGGTGTTTGGCGCGCAGATTATCTTCGGCATTGCAAGGAGGGTTCCTCCTTCCGAACTCCAAGATAGTCTTCGGACGTATTGAATGTGTCCGGACCTGTAACACACGCACCACACACAACCACAGAGAGAATATAATATTCCACGAGTCCCATCTGCTACCAACTTTTTGCAAGATGACATCACATTTGTTCGGTCACTATATCGAACCATTTTTGTCCGTAGCTCCGCGTTTCGAGATGCGGTTTCCATTGGCACATCTTGTCAAAGCAGAGATCGTGTCCCCTTATTGCGGGATTTTGATCAATTCGGGCATGGGTAACCCAACCGTGCATGTTTACACAACCCTTGGGAATAGGCGAGTTTTAAGGCGAGTGGGGAGGCATTCGATATTCACTGCCTTTATAAGGGGATAAGTATTCCCCCTTCTTCCCCCACGCCTTCTTTCTTTCTCTGCCCATCCATACTCGAGCTCCAGCGCCCAAGCTCTAGCTTTCCCCGCCCAAGAAAGCACTCCAATCATGTCTGGATCCGGAGCTGGAGGCAAGTGGATGGCCTCCTCCATCAAGAAGAAGGACATCAAGGAGCTCCGAGAGGCTGGATACCTGGCCAAGGGGACCGTTCACCGACTCCCGGCCATGGGACAAATCGTCCCTACCCCAGAGCCCCATGAGAGGGTTGTGTTTCTCACACATTTCGTCCACGGGCTGGGGTTCCCTCTCCACCCGTTTGTCCGCTGATTGATGTTTTACTACGGCTGCACTTCCACGATCTAGCCCCCAACTCTATCCTCAGCATCTCGGCATTTATTATCATGTGCGAGGCCTTTCTCCGCATCCCACCTCACTTCGGCCTATGGCTGAAGACCTTCAATGTGAAGCCAAAGGTGGTGAGCGGTCAACAAGCAGAGTGCAGAGGCGCCATGGTGGGCAAGATGCCCAACGTCACCTGGCCCGAAGGCTCCTTTGTGGAGACGGTGAAGGGGTGGCAATCGGGGTGGTTCTATATCACCGAGCCGCGTGACACCAGCTGGGCGGCGGCCCCCGAATTCTGATCCGGAGTTCCGATGCGGCTCACCTCCTGGCAAGAGAAGGGACTAACCTGGGGTTCCTCGAACGAGCTAACTGGGCTCCAGACGTGCGTCCAGAACCTGATAACCAAGAGAATCAAACTTGTCAACGTGATCCAGGTTATGCTTATTCGCCGAATCCTTCCGTGCCAACGCCGGACTTGCTGTTTGTGGGAGTTCGATCCGGCCAAGCACCAGACGCTACTAGAGCTCTTTGGCACAACACACGAAGACATCTGGAAAGTGCTCTTCAAGGCCGGCGAGACACCACCGCCCATGACCGAGGATCGCGGGCTCAGCTTAAAACGCCAGGCCAATTCGGTAAGTTCTTTCATGTTTTCAAGGTATACCCTTTACTGGCATATTTTGAGGAAGGAGTCTAAGCCTTCCTATCGATTTTTTCAGGCCTGGGTCGATATAGCCGGGCGGATTAACTGTCCGACTCCGCTACCCGAAGACCAAGAAACCCCACTTCTGACGAAGATGCTGTTTCCGGCGCCTTATGATGTGCTGGAGAAGAAGGCCAAGAAAACGGCCAAGGGGAGTAGGAGTGGCCTTCGCCAAAAAGGTGCTTCAGACGTGACGTCCGAAGACGAGACTCACTCTTCGGCCGCCGAAAACGACGACGAGGAGGAGGAAGAAAGCGACTCCCCCCTGAGGGGGGGAAGGAAGAAAAGGGGGGCCTCCACGAATCTGGAGGCGAAGGCGCCCAAGAGGGGGAAGGGCTTCCTCGCGGAAAACTCCACGTGGGATGTCGATAGCAGTCCGGAGCGACCCCCCCGGACCAAGCCATGAGCCACCTCATAAGTACCTAAAACCTTATGCACGTCCAGATGTCTGGCCTTTCCGCTTTGTAATATTAATATGTTTAAATTATGCCATTGCAGTCCGGCCCGCGACAGCTCCCCGCGATCCTCAACAGGAGGTTCGCTAGATTCAAAGGAGATGGCCAGCGTGTCACCGCCGCCCACTCACTCTCCCTCGGCCAAGGGTGATTATGATGTGGTGTCCCAAAGGACCTTCCCAGGTCAGGGAGAGGTTCCGGAGGTCGTCAAGGTGGCGCCAAAGGATGATTCCTCGGCCGCCAGACACATGGGGGAAAAAGCCCCCATGGGGACTGGTGATGGGGGCCAAGTTCACTTTGGCCCCCAGCCGATACCATTCTGGAGACCTACACGGCTCCGGAGTCAAGCGAGCAGCCTTCTCCGAAAGGAGGAGGTGTGCCTGTTCCGCCGGTGACCTCTGTCCACTCAGAGGCACCGGATAATCTGCTAGAAGCGCTGCGAGGCGCTTCCATTGTAGATGAACACCGTATCCCTATGGGTACGGTGCTCAAGAAGGTTCTGTCCGCCAAAAGCAGACTGACCGAAGCCTGCGCTAGCCTTCTAGCAGGCTTTGAGGTAAGTAATTTAATTGTACAAAGAATATTATAGTGTAGACAGTAGCCCCTCATGCTTTGTTCGGTGTTTGGAAAGAAAAAGCCGAACAGAGGATCAAAATAATTTTCGCAGGAGTCTAACATAAGATGTCTATGTGAATAAGCAGGCGTCGCTGCTGGCTGCTGCCGCTCATACTGCGGAGATCTCCGGACTGAAGCAGAACCTGGAGTGGGCCGAGTCAGAGCTTGGCCTCGTGAAGAAGCAGCTGGAGGACAACCAAGGTATGCAGTAAGCTGCGTGTATATTTAGGAAGGATGAATGGTTTGTGCTGACTAAAGTGTCATGAACTTTATTAGGGGCCACGACTAAGGTGGCGGCCCTCAAGGAGGCGTTGGCCGAGGCCGAGAACAAAGCGGCCAAGGAACGTGCCGCGCGCGAGAAGCATGAGGCCCGGGTCAGCGAGGTCCAGCAAGAGCTCCAGGACGCCGTCAAGAAGTACGAGTCCTTGGAGCGTGATTCTAAGACGCAAGGGTCCGAACTTGCGAAGGCCCGTCAGAGCACACAAGATGCCCGAGCCGAAGCCCAGAGCACCCTCTAGGAAATTCGGGCAGCCAAGAAGATCGCGTCGGGTAAGGCTTTCATTATTTCAAGCAAGTCTGTGAAGGAAACGTTCCTTTTACTTACCTGAATTTGGAGCTCTTCAGGGGCGTTTACGGATTTGCCACGCAGCGTATCAGATGCTGCCGAGTTCTATCGAGCCGAAGAAGGGAGTTCTTCGGAGAAGCTATTCTGGTCTCAATACCTTGGACCAGAACATCCGGTGCCCTTCAGCGACCAACTGAAATAGCTGGTCGAGCTGCACAAGGCGGCCGAGCTAGCCATGAAGGACCTAATAGTCCGGCTATGGCCTGTCGAGCCCATGCCCAGCAGCTACTTCGGACTTGTGAAGCGGCTTGTGAGTGCCTGCCCACGGCTTGAAGTCGTGAAGCGGTCGGTCTGCATTGAAGGTCCACGGATGGCCTTTGCCCACGCCAAGATGCACTGGGCGAAGATGGATGCCAAGAAGCTGATGACCGAGGGGCCGCCTGAGGGCAAGGAGCACCGCCGACCCGAGCTATATTTTGATAGTGTCCTGGAGGGATCCCGCCTTGTGGCGGAGCAATGTGCGAAGGATGTTATATTCCCATGAAAACATTCATGTTATCCTTTCCTGTAATATGAAACAAGGTCGCTATGTAATATAGTGCTTGTGACTTTTAAAATTTTACCTCCTGTGCGGCCGTTTATGAAATCTGAGGGTTACCCAGTCGTTGGCTTCTGCCCCCATGTAGATAGTACGGGGGTGTTCGGGATAAATCTAAACACTCTTTACTCCATCTTCTGGTCCTTAAAGGAGGGGTTTAGCGCAACGAACAAGGCAATCAGACTATACAACTTTTATCACCCTCACTTAGCTGTAGGAGTTTGACAATGAGATTTTTGGCGAAGCCCCTGGTATTCGGAAGGCCGAACTAGGGGCGCTATACACACCTTATCAGATAAAAACCGATTCCTCGCATAAAGCGGAAAAAATCTCTAAGGATTTGAAACCTCTCGAACAGCTGACCTGCTCTCGCTGCATGATGACAGTCAGTTTTCGGCTTTCTCTACTAAGGTGCTCGTCCGGAAGAACCGGGACACAATCGCAGTAGTTCTCCCTTTACAACCCTAGACGATATAGCGGAACATAGGGTAGTAATCATAGGAGCCGGGCAACCCAACTATTGACCAAAGACATGATTCGGAGCCGATGCATATAATGCTATAAGTTCGGGGTGCCGAACTGTACTGTAAAAAGTGTTCGGACTTTATTGTCGTATTGCGGGGCGTGATGAAGCCCCTGGCAACGTAATATGTACCGGAGTATACGGGTGCGATGAGTAATAAATACAAAGGCAAGGAAAAAAATCAAATAATAAGCTGACGCTGCCAATTATTTTCCATTGTAAGTTGATTAATACGTCGATGCGTACTGGTGCAAGTAATGCGATAAACAAGTAAGGCTATTTATCATGCCATGACCAAGAGCGAGCTGCGTGCGGGTATGTAAAACAGCTATAGCAATCGTTAACAGAGACCACCTGGGGATTCCCTGGCGCGTCAAAGCTCCTTGCCTCCTTGGTGTATCCGTCCCGTGATCGGTCCGATGATCAGGTTATCAGAAGAAGCCTCGAGAAGAGAAAAACCCAAAATGAAAAAGAAAAACTGAAGGTGTGTGGATCCAGGGTCGGTCGAGCCGCACTATGGATCACGAGCTAGCTATGCCTCCATCGATGCCCATGGAATTTTGAGTGCGTAGTTATGTACACGCGGTATGAATGCCGCCCTTTGATCGGGACTGGGACGGAGGCCAAATTGCTAGTTAAGCTCTTGACGAGCCAGGCTATCATGCTGCAGAATAGTCTAGACTCTTTTAATGGTGTCTGAGGGCTCGGCCGCTGAATTAAGGTTCTGCTGGAAAAGGCCGCGCTGTACTTCTGCTGCTAAGGCCTTGGTATGCTCCTCGGTACGGAGGGAGTGTTCCGTATTTCCATTGACTGTTATGACACCACGTGGTCCGGGCATCTTGAGCTTGAGATAAGCATAGTGAGGTACCGCATTGAATCGAGCAAATGCGGTTCGTCCAAGCAGTGTGTGATAGCCGCTGCAAAAGTGGGCGATGTGGAAGATTATCTCCTCGCTTCGGAAGTTGTCCGGAGATCCGAAGATGACCTCTATTGTGATTGAGCCCGTACAACAGGCCTTTACGCCTGGTATGACTCCTTTAAAGGTAGTCCTTGTGGGCTTGATCCATGATGGGTTAATGCCCATTTCGCGCAGTGTATCCTGATAGAGCAGGTTGAGGCTGCTCCCACTGTCCATGAGGACTCGCGTTAGGTGGAATCCATCGATGATTGGGTCTAGGACTAGTGCGGCTGATCCTCCATGCCGGATACTGGTCGGATGATCCCGATCATCAAATGTGATCGGGCACGATGACCATGGATTGAATTTTGGGGCGACTGGCTCTATCGCATAGACGTCCCTGAGTGTGCGCTTGCGCTCCCTCTTGGGGATGTGTGTAGCATATATGATGTTCACCGTTTTGACCTGAGGGGCAAACTTGTTCTGTCCCCCTATGTTTAGCTACAGGGGCTCCTCGTCATCGTCCAAGCTATGTGATCCCTTTTCCTTGTTCTCGGCATTTAACTTGCCGGATTGCTTAAAAACCCAGCAATCTCTGTTGATATGGTTGGCTGGTTTGTCTGGGGTGCCATGGATTTGGCACGGACGGTCGAGTATGCGGTCCATGCTGGATGATCCCTGACTGTTTCTTTTATATGGCTTTTTCTGCTGACCGGGCTTGGAGCCGCTGAATCCGGCATTGACAGCAGTGTCATCGGTGTTGTCGCCATTGCTTCGGCGTTTGTGTCTGCTGCGTCGGAGCTTGGCGTCGCTGGCCGTATTTTTACGATGAGCCAGCCAGCTATCCTCACCCCGGGTCATAAGTGCCGTGAGGGCTGCCATAGATTTCGGCTTTTCTTGGCCGAGGTGGCGGGCGAGCCATTCGTCGTGGATGCTATGTTTAAAGGCTGCGAGGGCTTTGGCATCCGGACAGTCGACGATCTAGTTCTTTTTGGTTAGGAACCTAGTCCAAAATTTCCTGGCTGACTCTCCATGTTGTTGGACTATGTGGCTTAAGTCATCGGCGTCTGGAGACCGGACATATGTACCTTGGAAGTTGTCAAGGAAAGCTTCTTCCAAGTCCTCCCAGTTACCAATGGAATTTTCAGGCAGGCTGTTTAGCTAATGCCGAGCTGGCCCTTTGAGTTTTAGAGGGAGGTATTTGATGGCGTGAAGATCATCCCGGCGGGCCATGTGGATGTGGAGAATGAAATCCTCGATCCATACCGCGCTATCGGTTGTTCCATCGTATGACTCGATGTTTACGGGTTTGAATCCTTCTGGGAATTCATGATCCATTACTTCATCAGTGAAGCAAAGAGGGTGTGCGGCGCCTCTATATCGGGCCGCATTGCGACGTAGCTCTGATGGAGTCCGTCTGCAGTTTTCGGCCCGGGCGTGACTAGGTTTGTCACGACCGAATAGATAGCCGTCCTCGCGTGTCAAGGCACATCCTCGCGATCCGTAGATCGATCGGGTATATCTTGTTCTACTCTCAAGGGTCTGTCGGAGGTCGTATGTATGACCCCGAACTGTTTTGTCTCTATTTTTTCGTGGTGGTGGGGCGAGCTGCTGTTCGGCTTGAATTGCCGCTCTATCCCGACCACGAGGTGGTCGGTCCGCCGTACTGTCCCGACTGCATAGTGTTCGGTCGGCCGCGTTACGTGAGGGAGGTTGGGCTCTGGCGCCTCTTCATCGAACTGAGGTAGCAACCTTCGCTTTGGGTAACTCTTGGCTGGGCGTCTGAGGCCGTATTCTTCGGCTGCCAGAACATCAGTCCACCTGTCGACGAGCAAATCTTGGTCAGCTTGAAGCTGATGCAGCTTCTTTTTCAGGCTCCTTGCAGTGGCTATTAGCTGGCGCTTGAAGCGCTCCTGCTCGAGAGGTTCCTCAGGCACGATGAAATCTTCGTTGCCGAGGCTTTCCTCATCCTCAGAGAGCGGACGATAACTAGCGTCCTCCGAGTCGTTGGGCCTGGCTTGTTCGTTGGGGCTAGTTTGCCTGTTTTCTTGATCCTCCTGCTCGGATGTGACCTCAATAGGGTCTTCATAGTTTTCGGCATTGTCCGGAGTATTATTTTCTCCGGTGCCAGTATTGCTGTCTTTGGAACTACGTGACTTAGAGCGGCGCCGAGGACACGAGCGTTTTTGCTGTGTCTCAGGAGGTTTATTCTCAACTGGATTTTCTTTGTCATCGTCGTTGTTTGTTTTGGGTGTGTCCACCATGTACACATCGTACGAAGAAGTGGCCATCCAGCGTCCAGTGAATGGCGGATTTTGGTTTTGCTCCTCATCAGCATCGTCGTCCATACCGTTGATGTCTTCGGAGTCGTAATCAAGCGTGTCGATTAAATCCTCGACTGTGGCTATGTAGTCGGTGGCGGGTGGGAAGCAAGATTCTCCATCATCAGCCCCTAGTTCAAACTAAACATAGTTCGGCTGTGAGTCCCCCACCAAGGACAGGCTCTCTAATGAGTTTAGCACATCGCCCAAGGGCGAGTGCTAAAAGATGTCTGCGGCGCTGAACTCGAAGATCGATAAATGATCAAGTTTGGCATCCGCGGACTCACATGGTTCGGAACTTAAACCCAGAGACAAGTCCAGAGTTCCGGTGACACAAATACTGTGTGAGATTAAGTCCACGTGCGGCTCCAACGTCGGGGAATCTGCGACCTCCGTGGTGGGGTTGAACCTCCAATCCTTGGATGGCGCAGTATGCTCCAGATCTAAGGCCAGAGTAGTTATAGGAGCTATTTCCTGAACGCAGTCCGATGACAGATTTAGGTCGTGTTCCTCATGGTGGTCAGGAGCGATCGCCGCGGTCTCGAATCCGGCGAAGATCAAATGTCCGCAGACGTCCGTGACATAGTTCAAGCTCCCAAATCTGACCTAATGGCTATCGATCTGTTCCAGATGGCCAAACGAGTTGACCCGCAGTGTGAAGCCGCCGAATACGAAGATCTCTCCGGGGAGAAAGGTTTCTCCTTGGACAGTGTCATTCTTGACGATTGAAGGGGCCATCAAAACCTTTTTGGGGACGGCATAGTGGAACTCTCAATGAAAGCACCAATGTCGGTGTCAAAACCGGCGGATCTAGGGTAGGGGGTCCCGAACTATGCGTCTATGGTCGATGGTAACAGGAGACAGGGGACACAATGTTTACCCAGGTTCGGGCCCTCTCTATGGAGGTAATACCCTACTTCTTGCTTGATTGATCTTGATGAATATGAGTATTACAAGAGTTGATCTACCACGAGATCGTAATGGCTAAACCCTAGAAGTCTAGCCTGTATGACTATGATAATGAGTCTCTCCTCCTCCGGACTAAGTCCTCTAGTTTATATATCTAGGGTTACACAAGGTCGGTTACAAAGAAGGGAATCTACATATTTGGTCGCCAATCTTGCCTTCCACGCCAAGGAGAGCCCCATCCCGACACGGGTGCAGTCTTCGGTCTTCGTGTCTTCACAGCCCATCAGTTCGGCCCATGGCTAACAGGCCGGACGCCCGAGGACCCCTTAGTCCAGGACTCCCTCAGGGTGCCCAATTATGCTTGGGGTCCATAACATGTGTGTCTAATTGCTAATCATGTGGTATCTTCTATGTTTGATTGCCCATATATTTTTGTCATTTAGCCATTCTTGTATTTTGGTTCATTTAGATACTTCTAAGCGCTGTCTGTCCAAACTTTTGCCACCGGTCGTACGACATTTCTCGGACATCCGATGACTCACAGTTTCTGGTCGTCCGACACTGCTTGGTTGTTTGGGCGCTGTGCAGAAATCGTGCACATCCCATTTCCTCCCCAGGCCTCGGATGTCCGAGGATCTTCGGTCATCCTGTGCCTGGCACTCACATCAGTCCCCGGACGTCCGACCTCTGTCGGTCGTCCGATGAAACCCGCAGCCCATATAAATTTTGGGGACGGGCGTGACCGGGCAATTGCCCTATCTTCTCCCCTCCCCACCCCGCGTGTGTGTCCGCCGCTGCACCGCCAGGGGTTGGATCTCGCTCGCCGTTGCCGGGGGAGCCGCATGGCCGCACCCCCGGCCTCCTCTCCGTCGACCCCTCCTTCCTCATGCTGATTTGGTGTTTCCCTGTCCATTCCTCTAGTTCTCCCGTCATTCATAACCGTGCACGGTAGTGATCCCCTTTTTTCCTATCTTGGATAATCTCTCAGGTGTGGTTCTTCCCACGATGGTGAAAACAAAACATACCGCTCACAAGAATACCGGGGGTGCTTTTGCTCACGGTAATTATTGTCCTTCCCTTTTCCGATTATCAGCGTTTCCATCTCGATCCCTCGCAAGGGCTCACTGTGCAAAACTTCCATGTCAAATGTCACTTTGGTTTCAGCTTCTCATCATGGTGGCTCTGATGACTCTCAAGAGCATCAACGTCCGCGCAAACATGCTGGGAAACATCCGGTGATTGAGGAGTCCTCTTCTTCTGAGGGCTCTAACTACGAAGAGGAGATGGAATATGAGGAGCGCGGAGTGCATGTGGCTGTTTCATCCTGCCCCCGCGGTTCTCGACGGGCCACCTACATGCCTGCTCCTCCTCCGGATCAGCCATCTTGAGGCCCCTAAACTTCATGGGCGTGTCCTCAAGGATTTCACCAAAGTTCCCAAGCCTGTATATCTTAAATTCCGGCACGACGTTGATCAATTCGAAGTGGTTCAAGACTCTCTGGATCAGCGTTTCGCACCAATGTCCAGGTAGACATCTACACCTCTGGTTTCCTCCCAAAGGGACTCTCTCTGCACCTCTTCATTGACTTGGAGCACATTCGGGCTCATCCTATGAAGTACCCGGGTGCTATTGAACTCATTGAGTCGTCCGATCTTGCCGCTCCATTTGCATTTCAGCATGACTTTAACAATGCTGCCATACATCAGTTCTAAGCCACATGCTTCTTTGGTCCTGACAAGACTGACACTTGGATGACCTCTGACACCGAGCTCACTGCTACTTATGCTCAGTTTGTCGCTACCCTTGGCTTTCCTGACATCGGATTCAAGATCCATAAGGATGACCCCAACCATAAACCCAAAGCTGTTGAGGCTTGTGCCTATCTTCTTAAGGAACTGGATGATCTTACCGAGGAGGATAAGTTAAAGGATCTGAATCAAGTCTCTATTTGGAGATCTCCTTCTACATCATTTATCAATGTGTCATCTGCACCAACTATCCCAAGATGGGTGACAAGGGATCCTGCAACAGTTATTGCATTGATCTCATGTCTCGCCTAAATGAGGCTCCAAAAGGAAAGATAAATGTTCCTCATTTTCCGTGGCATGAAATCCATCTTGCTAGATTTCAGTACAAGCGGGCTTTCCGTCATGCTCCATTCATTCAAGCTCTCACTGAGAGTATTGCTCCATTCTCTCTTGAACGAACTCATGTGCATGAGAAGTGGACAATTCCTCCTCACATGGATGACTATTGGGCTCCCAAGGGTTCCGCCAAGTCTGCCCCTGCTCGTAGGTCGGCTGCTAGGTCTCATCCTACTACTTCCAAATTTGTGTCCTTTGGGCGTTTTGCTCATTTTCTTGGAATGGCTCACTCTACCATGATGTAGTCACTCGCATGATCACCTGCAAGAATGCCTTGAAGTCTCGTCCACGTGACTCTGGGGCTACCGATGTTAGTGACGATGAGCGCACTACAAAAAAATACACTTCCGTGATGATACGTGTTTGTCATAGTAAGTCACATTTTTTGTCATCCATGTACATCCATGACAATTTTATGACAGAATCAAGATAGTCATACCTGTGCTGTCGTAGAAGTGTTCCATGACATTACCAAAATTATCATCATGGAAGTGTCCTCTTCCATGACGATAAATGGCGGGTCATGGAAGTGCTTTCTTCAAGGGTAACCGACACGCGGCATCCACCATAACGGGTCGCCGTTAAGCTATCGGGTTCCAGTTTGGATCCGATTACCCGTTAACAGCCCGGACCAATGGGGATTTTCCACGTGCAAAATCATCATTGGCTGGAGGAAACACGTGTCTGCTCCTCGGTGGGTCAGATGTCGTCCGTCCAATGGAGAAGACATGCCTATGATACGTCAACACGTGGCAGGGCCCAACAGAGGCCCATATAGGTTAAAAAGGCCAGCCCAGTCAAAGGACCGTAGTTTTTACTCAGGTACTAGTGGGCCAGCCCAATAACGGCCTATTTAAACATGGCCCATTTACGGCCCGAAGCCAGATCTGGCCCGTTAATTGTTCGCCGAATATTTGGGCCCAATTACGGCCCAGTGACATTTCCGCCTGTTAGAGGCCCGATGTAGACATGGGTCCATTTCAGCCTAGTGTGTCTTTTGGCCTGGGAATGGTCCGTGCTGCCCATGGGCCATATATGGTCCGACGCGACATCTGGGCCTCTAATGGTTCAGCCCAACGTGACTTTGGGCTTGTTAAAGGCTTGTTGTATAATTCTGCCCGTTGATGCCTGTACTAAGCTTTCGGCCTCTTAAAGGCCCATGATATCAGTGGGCCAACTAAGGCCCGAGATATGTTTCGACCTGGTAATGGCCCGTCATATAACTGGGCCAAAAAAGGCCCGTCGACGACTAGTGAAAATTGAGGCCCAACATGCATTTCGGCCTGCTAAAGGCCCATGGTTTCTTCTGGACCGTAACAGGCCAGCAGAATATTCAGCCTGTTAATGGCCCAAAGCTACATGGGCCCAACTAAGCGCTGGGTCCACTAAAGGCCCAACTAAACTTTGGGCTGAATATAGGCCCGTGTAAGTTGTGGGTCTGGCGCAAAGTGTGAAGGCCCCAATGGCCTTTCAGGCCCAAGAAAGTTGCAAGTCGACCCAATTGTGGCCCGCTAAAAAGCAGGCTCGTTAGAGGCGAATGTTTCGGCCCGGTCGACTACATCAATTTTTTTTCAGATAGCGAATGATGGCAGTAACTAGTAGGAATTAAGAACAAACCTAGCTACTCTATAAAATAAAGAAATCACGACATAGTAACTTAGAATAAACCTACACTATACAATAAATGATTTATAGTATATTACATCCATTGGGCATCGAAGTTCGCCACCAGTGATCATAAAGCGCAATGAAGAAGCAGATTACAAAAACTGGGCACCATTGCAGCGTAACAAAATAATACTGAACCAAGATCACTTCAAGACAGTTCAGGAAAGTATAGCCTTGTGCGGGAACTGCTGTGCAAGCTACTGAGCAAGGCTATGAGACCGGCCTAGCATGTCAGTCATACCTTCCAGGTGTAGCTATTTAGCAATGAGGTTCTCATTGGTGTTCTGCGCAATCTTTCTTAGGGATAGGACTTCAAGTCGAAGTCGAGTTGCAGAATGCCTTTCTGCTAGAACTTGGGACTGAAGAAGTCGAACTAATTCAGACAGCGAATTCTGTGAGCTTGTCTAACTACTAGTCTCAAGTAACTTGAACACTGCATCAAGCCAAGACTTTGGGGTTGTCTCGCTATCTTCAAGATGTTTTGCCTTCTTTGCTGCTATATATGTTGGGTTTGTCTCACAGCCTTCAGCAGACTTGTGCATGCCATCAGGCATATCACCCTGAAACAAGCAGAGAGATGATAGGTTTTGCACGTGTATAAACAAAGATGATAACTGTGCTATCAATTCCATCCAATTTCAAAATTAGAAAATAAAGAGTAAGTTCAAAATATCAATAACATAATTTGGCATTGTTCATAATGCGGGGAGCTTCACCACACTACTGGATTACCATGTCAACATAACAAGCATAGATGAAGGGCAAAGACAATCATTGTATCTATTTTGGTTAATGTGCATGCATGTTGTTCATATCATCAGCCACATCAGTAAGATAAAACAGGAGATGACAAGGTGCAAACGTGGGCTGCTTCACCACACACTGGATTATAGATCCATAAAAACAAGCATAGATATAGGGAGTATTATGTAATGTGCATGGTATAAATAAGGAATTTGGTTTTACTAGTAAAACTTGGAACTTACGGTTGTTGCGAACATGCATTTTGATAGAAAGAGCAAACTAAACAGGAGTTAACGATAGGGAGTATGAGCAAATTAAACAGCAGTTGAGGATAAAGGCTTTAGAAGAACTGACTTACATTAACAGTTAACACCGGCTTTATAATGCCTTTCTCCATGTCAAGGGAAGGATAACTCAAGAATTTTAGCACAAAATCTTCTTCATAAGCATTGCCTGTACTCTACATTTTGTAGAGAGTAATTATAGATATGATGATACTGGAAGGAATAAAGGATTGTGAGATAGGATGCAGAGTGATGCTACATAATCAACTACCAATCCCTGGAAGTACAAGCGTTACAGGACAAAATGTACTGACAAGAGCAATGGGCTACACTTCTGCACTGGCATTGTCTGTGTATTCAACTTTTTAGTAAGATTAAATATAGATCTGATATTTTTTCGTAAATGGTGGGCGAGGGAGATAAGATGCAGAATGCTACACAATGAACCAATCCCTCTTCCCATAATATTAGAGTGTTTTGAACACTGGTGTACTGTACAAAACATTCTTATATTATGGGACGGAGGGAGTAGCTGTTAATGTAAGTACAGTGATAGACGACGTTCAGTCCTTACAAGAGGACTGCAGAGCTAAACCTCTTCAAAAGCATTGGGTTGATTCTAAATTAATGTAAGAGATCTTATAATGCCCACCAAATGGACGATAACGAGGCTAACATGTGCGGTGATGCTACATAATCAACCAGCTATGAAAGTAAGCATGTTCATACAAGGCAAGAGGTACAAGAGCAATGCAGTGTGCAGTATAGTTGCGAGATTCTGTGGTCCCTTGAGAATGAATGTTCTTCTACAAACAGTTTCCGTACAAGTGAGATGTTAAGGAACATGTAGAAATGTAGTTCAAATTGCGATGTGATATCATAGACAGTACCTTACGCTGCAGACGAGACCATGCGTCACAAGATTATTCCAGTCACTGTCTGATAAATGTAGCACCAGAGACTTTACAAAAATTTTGTTTAGAGGTTTGCCATCGAAGTGCGCTTGCCTCAGGTAGGAACGATACTTCATCAACGAGTGCTTGAAAAGCGCAACCAACCCTTGCTCGTCTTGACAATCCAGTTTGGTCCTCTCCTATTTAAAAGAATGAAATCTTGTGTCTTCTGTCAGCAAAAACATATGCAGTAATTACCTTAAATAACATTAGTACATTACTTACGGGTAAGTTGCGGAGGAAGACTGGAAATTGTTCTGTGTCTGTGGTATGATATTTCCATGAAGGAAAGATGCGCACAAAGTTCCTGACAACAATATAAGCTTCGTCTTCTAAATTGGGAAGAAATGGAACATGGGTCCTATTTGCTGCAATTGGGGTTCTCTCACGTTCGAAAAGGGATTTGACAATTGGATTTGGTGTACTCTTTGCTGGAATGGGGGTTTTGCGTCATAGAGCTGGTGCTATGTCAACTGGCATCATCATACTGTTTGCTGCAGTCGGGGTCTGCTGAGTTGGGGCATCAGAGATAACTAGTGTAGTAGGGCTAGAGTCTGCTAGAGTTGGGGCCGTGTTTTGTGGGTCAGGTGATAGTGCAACTACACCTAATGGGATATTTGATTTATTAGGTGTCACCACCTTTTCCAAATACTTCGCTCATGTTCCTCCGCGATGAGCAATCGCCCTCGTCCTTTTGAATGTCTGATACACAAGCATTGAATGGATAAATATGGTATGATGACATATGGAATATGTACTGAAAATGGATAGGCAGGGCGTATTCACATACACGATGTGTAAACTAAGCTAATGGCAGTGCAACAAAGTAGAAGCAATGCAAAGCATGAGTTGCAAGATATGTACGACCAATATAGCCTTGTAAAGTTAGAGCAAGCACCTTGATGGGTGAATAAGATAGGGCATCTGCCTCTGACTCCTCCACTAGGGAGCTACATTGACTTAGGTCTCCCTCTAGCTTAGAATCATCGTTAGTATCATATTCTGAGCATGAATCTGTAGGTGGAGAGCGTTTGCATTGCATTGCATCCAAACTTGATTTCAGTCCCTTAATGCCAAGTTTGACAGCCATGGCATTATTCTGCTTTATTCTTTTCATGCGTGAAAGCTCATAATCATTATGATGTTGTTCAGTATCTGAGATTCATGAAAACATAAAAAGTAGTCAGATTATCTATGTAATGCATTGCGGATTCAACTCGAAGAGTGTCTCCCTATAAACCCCTGCATATGCAAAGTTCACCCCCAACCATGCTGACCAGACCACACACAGAAATACAAACCTCTTATGTCTCTATAACAGGCAGACACACATTTCAAAACTGAGGTGGAACATTATAATCATATCAAATCCGTAATTGAATAAATAAACTAAGGAATTATGAGTGGCATAATGTTTATCTTGAAGGGTGGAGTGCTAGTAGTGCGACACAAAGCAAGTAGGTAGATTGTATTCCATGTAAAAGATCGTAGTCTGTGTAAAAGGTGGAAATGGCACTTTCTTTCTATACAATGCAGTGTTCGTTGCCCACACATGATGGAAGAGATCACACAGAGAAATACTATTCACTCATGTCTGCGGTTCCAGTATTTTGAAATAGGGTGGTCCACCCTAAAATGATATTGACAACAAATATGACAAGGCAAGCATAGATGTAGTGAATCAATCATTACTTGTGAGCTTACTAGGACAAGTATGCAGAATTTTAACTGCATAAGAGACCGTCCAAAATCTGAATCAAGAAGTTGGTCTAGCACTTATTGTTTACAACTAATTGACGTGAATAATTGGATATCATATCGAATGAGTAAGAAAGGCAAGTAAAATTGTCAACAAACCTGGCCTGCAGTAGTAATCTGGGTCAATGTCACTACGACCAACAATCCAAAATGACTAGTGTAAGTTCCTAGGGCCGGAATTTTGAAACCCTGTGAACTTTACAGGTACGAAAGATTACTGAAATACATCTGAACCATTAAGTGTAGGTAGCACTCAGTACACAACAAACCCTAATGACAGTCCTGCCTAATGAGTAATGAATCAATTAGAAAATGTGTGATGAGGAGTGGCTGCTGAGTGTTGAGGACGTATCTCAGGATAAATCGGGCTGGCTTAGCGGCTGCTGCATGCCTGAGCCATGAGCGGACTGGGAGGGTAGGCATGGCGGCGCGCCCGAGTAGCGGTGACGCTGTTGGGCAAGTGGCTCATGACCTCCTGTTAGTCCAGTGTCTTCTCCCAGAGTCATGCCGTCCGGGGACGGCAAGTCACCGGCGAGGCAGGCGGCCGGGGGCGAGTAGAGATCGGAAGCGCATCAGAACAGAAGGGAATTGGGGCCTGGGCTGACCCAAAATCCCAGGGTGGGCTGTAGCCCACCGTGGGCACCCTGTAGAGATACACACCCGAGCGGTGTACATGCATTTTCAAAACTAAATTAGGAACATTTAGCTGACCAATTAAACGACTCTGTATTTCTAATATCAGATTCGTATTTGAACAACTAAGCTTGTTTAGCTTGACGGGTGGAGCAGTGCTATTATGAGACGAAGCACGTATGCCGATCATATAGTGATCATAAAAGGGGGAACCCTAAGCATTTTTTTAGTAAAAGAGGGTTACCCCTCCGATTTTAATTAAAGAAACCACCACGGAACCAACATGATCAATTAAACCCTATTATGACTGTGCCATGGCAGATTTAAAGCTGCAAACCGTAGAAATGCTATTTAGCATCCATTGTTTGCTTCGCACAAAGAACTAAATTCTAAGAGCTGAAAAGAAAGTACAGTAACCAAGTTATGATCTATTTTCTAGTTGAGTTCAAAGTTGACGAGATATGAAGTACCACCTATCTTGCGGTGCCGTGTAGGCATCGGGGGTGCGATGGGTGTCGGTGGCGTTGAAGCAGATCTGCGACGGTAGACGGGTACATCGGGGGATAAGTCCCATTGCGGTGGATAAGAAGGTCGTGTGAGCGGCCCCGACAAAAAGGACAACGGCGCCGATGAAGCGAGAGGACACGATGCAAGGCTCCTGGTCCATCGTCGTGGATGAGAAACATCCATCTCTAGCAGTGGGCGACGCGGTCTTGGTAGGCGTTCCGACATGGTGGAGGACGGTGGCGATGGATGGGGTGGAGGACGGCGACGATGGATGGGGTGGCGGACGGAGGAGGCTGGTGTGGGGACGGTGTTCTAGCGCGGACGGTGTATGAATGGGAAAATGGAGGGAGAGGTATGGGGAACCATGTTTTTGGGACGCACCTGTCAGAAATACGGGAAAGTTACGAACTTAGCCCCCATTTAAAATTTGGACGTCTCGTCGGTTGGGGATAGGACGGTAATCTCGCATCTCCCCAATATTTGCCCAGAGCGATTTCGGGCGAGGAGAGGGTGTTTTGGCACCCACGGTTTGGCGCCCACGGTGAATGAATGGGGCTGACAGGTAGGGCGGTTGTGTCATGTCTGAGTGAAGTTACAAACCTGCCCCTATTGAAAATATTTGCCTACATCAATTTCAGCCGAGTCAAGTTTGTTTCGCCGCCCACCGTGTATGAATGGGGAAATAGAGGGAGAGACAGAGGTCTTTCGGACGGGCTTGAATCAAATGTGTTTTGCCGCCCATGTTTGGCGCCCACCGTGTCTGAATGGGCTCAGAGGCGGTCGTGTCACGTATAATTGAAGTTACTAACCTACCCCTATTGAGAGCAGTGGAAATCGGGCCGATGGATTGTCCGTGTAAGGGGTAGACAGTAATTTCCATCTCCCAAACACTCGCTTCAGGCAGCCGACGTGGGAGTGGACATTTTGCCGCTTCTTTCGAATTTTGGGACAATAAGCATCCACATTTACCCTGGCAACTAAATTCAAATCCATTTTGTATTCCTATACGAATCTTTATAAATCATTCTATGTGTTTTTATATATCTTCAAAAGCACGACAAAGATGTAATCCACTGTCATATATGAATATGACTTACAAATACCGATACTCGAGTTCAGAAGCTAGAATCCAGTTTACGGCGAATTCGAATATTTGAAACCACTTTATGTCTAACTCAAGTGTCACACGCAACATAATGTGTACTCCCATTTAGATATGTACACAAGCGATGTATCAAGATTGAAATACCGAGTCAATCAACCAGTAATGTACAAAACTAATAGACATATAAACATTAATAGAGTATATGGATCAATAATATCAACTAAAATACATAAGCCAGGCCGCTATACTTTTTTTGCTAGAAGAGCATCCTTTTTTTTAGCGAAGCTAGTACAACATCTTGGCCCTTTCCGATGCATGCCACTTAAGGTCCATCTATACTACTATTATTGCTGAATGCACATTCAGCCCCGATTAGCATATTTGTAGGTTTGGCACAACAATCAAAATGAAATGTCTCAGAGTCTTATCAATTAATACAGACTTGTGCTAAAAAATTACAAACCAAAAAACAAAAAAATATTATTACATGATCTCTAAAACAAATAGTTTGATCGATTACATGAACAAACAACACAAAGGTTATTCAATGATGGAAAGAACATTTCACCTATGATTTACCAAGTGGGAATTTAATTTCCTTTTTTTCCTTCAGGACCTTAACAATGCGGTCAGTCTCAGCTTGCTTCATTTTGAAATCCACCAAATATTTAATGGTAGTATTGAGTACTGCTTGTGATTGTGCTGTTTGCTTCCTCAACATGTCAACTTCATCTCTAAGTGCAGAAGCAGAATCTCTTTCTACCAATAGTTTAGCCTCTAGAGCATCAGCAGTTGGCAATTCATGACGCACGATTAGGTCGGTGCCACTGTTGTGTGTCGCGGGAAACCACGGCCACCTATGGGACCAGGAGGCCCCTTGCTGGTTCGGCACGGGGACCTCGCATTGCACAAAGAGCAGAAGAGTGTGGGGCACCATGGCAGAGATAACACAGGCGATTTTACACAGGTTCGGGCCGCCACGAGGCATAAAACCCTACTCCTGCTTTGGTGGATTGACGGTGGAAAGGTGGTGGTGGAGCGCAATACACTTGCCCGGCAGGGGTTGCCTCAGGGCAGCAGCGACTACGCACGTATGTGGGTGTGAGTTATCCAACCTTCTAACCCCTTCTATGGTTGCCATGGGCCTCCTTTTGTAGATCAAGGGGTTACCACAATGGCAAAGTAGTCATTATGCACTGATAAGATAGCAAACAGTGCTATCATACCTAACTCTGCGGGCTGACAGGGTGCATTAAATGCACTGCTCAATGTCACATTGTTGGTTACCCGGCAAGGCTTGCACGGCCATCTTGCCAGCTGTGCGCCTGCTTGCTTGACACGTCGTAGGATGGGTGTCGTCTGTGGGTGTTTCCTGTAGAGAGTGGCCGCCATGTGGCGAATGGCTGCGACTTAGTCACTCTATGGCTTGGCACCTCACTGATCGATGATGTGGGTCGTGGTGGAGTGGTTGGTGAGGTGGTTTTGCTCCGCGAGTCCCGGCAGGCCTTGTCGGGACGCCTTGATTGTCTACTTCTGGGCGTGGCCACGCCCCTTGCCGGGCTCGCCTGCGCGGCAAGGGATGCATTTCTCTTGATGGTGTCTTGCTTCTCTGGCTTGATCTTGGTCCTTCTGATCTGCATGTTGGTCCTTCGATGCTCTTGGTCACTTGTACTTTGACTTGGACTAGTGCTTCAATCTTGATCCCGTGCATGTGCACAGTCTGGGCAACAGACGCAGGGTTTGTTGCACCGACATTGTGGGATAATACAACGCCCATGACCTTGCTCTTTGATCTTGGGCTAACCTCTTTTGCCATTAAAGTTCCGATTGGATTCCGAAAAGTTGAAGTTAGCAAAACATCTCAACTGGGAGTTATAATAGCAAACCAGTTAGACAAACAAGGAATTAAAGAGTTTCAATTGGATGCTGAAAAGTAGTTATTAACATCATTGTAACCGGTTGCAACAGCAAAGCAATTAAACAAACAAGTTTTCCAAAAGGTACCTGTTGTGGCATTGGAGTTTCTCTTGGATCCTGAAAAGTTGAGTAGCTAGTAACGTGATTAGAGCAGCCGGTTGCAGCAGCAAAGCAGTTAAACAAACAAGTTTTGCAAAAGGAACTTGTTGTGGCATTGGAGTTTCTCTTGGATGCTGAAAAGTTGAGTAGTTAGTAACTTGATTAGAGCAACAAGTTACAGTAGCAAACCTGTTACACAAATATATTTTTGAAAATGTACCTGCTGTGCAATTGGACTTCCAATTGGATCCTGAAAACTTGAAGTTGGTAAGATGATTTCAGCAACAAGTTACAGCAGCAAACTAGGTAAACAAGGAAGTTTCTGAAAACATACATACTGTGCCAACGGAGTTTCAGTTGGATCCTGTAAACTTGAATGTTAGCAATCATAAATAAAGTGTTGCAAGAGCCATAAGAAACTAACATCAAACTAGCAAAACTAACCAGTTTTGGCAACGTTTTTAATTACACATGAACTAGTAAAACTAACAAGTTCTTGGCAACCTATTAAAGTAACAAGTCGGTACCGTTTACCAGCAACACAGACATTTGTAAATTTCTTTGATGTAAGCAAAATGATTCCAACACACACATACACAGATATATATATATATATATAAGTTAAAAAGACGGTGTCCCTCATATAAACCTGACAGTTATCTATCTATGAGCATGCAAACATTACTAGTGCTACAAGTGATAACAGCAAACCATTTAAACAAACAGGGTATCAGAACGTAAATTACACGTGAACTCTGCTACACCCTAGAAGTACATATGACCAGCTATCTACGTGCTTAAGTAGCTATTTCAGTTCAGGCAAACAGGTAATTCTTAACAGTAAGTATCAAACACATAGATAGGCACAGTCAATAATAGGATTAACAGGCTATCGCATTATGTAATCAGTAGCAACTAATTTAAGCCAAGCAACGTAATTGAACAATTTTGCAATAAGTGGCTAACTAAAATTCCGAGAAGCAGGTAACTGAACTTATGCTAGCTCTTTGTACAGGCACACTGCAACTTCTTTTTCGCTTACAAGGTTCTACGAAGGAGTCCATGACATTAATTGCTTGGATATGCAGTCCCAATACTTCTTTCTTCCCACACTGCATTGGTAAGTCGAATTGTTAATCTGATAAGATGGCGCGTCCTTGATATGTTATATGAGAACGGGTTGTCAGACTAGTTGTAGCCACACACATCACACTAGCTTTTACTGTATATTTCATGCGATTACATTTGGCATATCGAGATCTAAGCAATGTACAATAGGATGAAAAGACTGGAATCCTTCACATTATTGGCGAACTCAGTTCATAGAAACAAGCAATTCAACCATTCTGTGGGTAAATCAAAAGCGCCACTGGAATATTTTTCACTACCCCAATCATACACGCAAAAAGGGGCGATGCCACTGTAGGGGCTGGTATGGGCGGCCGCCTCGGGTGGCTGGAAAGTGTGCACCTAGTTTGAGTCGTCCAGGTTGGCCCAGGCTAGTTTTGTTCATACCAACGCACGAGCAGGCAATGTAAAAAATGAAGAAAAACGTTTCAATTTGGATGGGCCAATAACGTAAGTGCAAGGCATGACCTATAGCAGGCTCGCGGCCCAAACGAGCGCATCCCATATCGATCGACAGCAGGAAAAATCCCAATTCGTTCGCTTCAGCCCCCAGTCTGGTTCGCTCCTAACCTAGCCGTCGCTGGACAGACCGACACAGCACTTCCTCGCGCCCTCGTTGGAGGGCGGTCGCCGGGCTTGAAGCGAATGGAAGGACAAGAAGATGAAGATCCAACCCTGGGTGTAGCCTGCGTGGGAGGCAGCGGCGGCAGCACAGGCATGGCATCGAGCTTGCGCAAATGGATAGTCGCAGCTTGCAAGAGCAGCATGCGCAACGAGCAGGTACATCACATCCCTGATTATACCTAATTCAACAATTCAGTTTCTGGCCAATAGTTAAACCTGACGGTGTTGTAAAACTGCTTGTATGTAGGGAATCTATGAGAAAATGAAACCAATTTTTTTCTTATTTTATAACTCCCCCAATCAATACTGAACTGACTGAACCTGATGTATCTAATCAAGTTTCCGGTGCAAACATACAAGCTCATGTTGTTCTTGAGCCTGAAGTGTCTAATGAACAGACTGCTAATGAAGGATTTGATGCAAACATTTTACATGCTCCTGGTGATGAACATATAGTGTCTAATGAGGGATCTAATGCAAGCGTTTTGCCAGCTCCCATTGAAGGATTTAGTGTCTAATGATGATCTGCTATGTTGAGAGAGACATAGAGATTTGTAGGCATTGATGACAAGCAAATTATAGTACATTTTTATGGCTTGAGGAAACATCAAGGCCATCTACTAGAAAGTCCCTGTATCATGACAACGTAGCATAATTACTTTTTTGATCTGTTGTTTGAAACTATTGGCATACTTGTGCAGGATAGATATATTGATATGCAGTTTGCGCACTGGTTATAGGTGCAATTACACTTCGATATTTTCAGCCAGAGAACGAATAATTCAAGCAGGTATAGACCATGTTAGTAGTCCTTGTACCCCATGTTGCATTTTGTGTTTTTTGGTGCTTACATCATTTACTGTTTTATAATCTGAACTACTTTGGATCATTAGCTGGTTTTCGAAGTGCATGTAGCTTCACATTTCTCAAGTTATGTTGATTTCCGGAGTGCAAGTGCCATCGTATTTTTTAAGTTAAATTTTCGCCCCTGGTAACTTGAATTCGTGGATCCGCCACTGCACACAAATCATACACGCAGGCCAGTATGAATTACATGAAATGCAAGGACTTACGCTAGCTCATTGTACAGGCTCACTACAGCTCTGCTTGCACTTGGGATGTTCCATGTACAAGTCCATGTTACCACTTGCTTGTATGTGCAGGCCTTGTGCTCCTTGCATCCCCCTCTGCATTTTTGACACGGCGAATGGTTCATCAAATAAGAGGAATCGACCTTGCTGTTGTACCGGAGGACAAATACTTAGAAGGTTATACCGGTGTGTAGGATGTGTACCAGATCCCGTAGCGCCGTCATGCTTCACTGGAAAATGGTTTTTGCTTGATTTAGATGATATCTCCAAAAGAAATACGAGTTAAAGTCAGAGTTGCATAGGCGTGTAAGCTAAGAGAGCAGTGAAAGGATATCCAAACATCGTCGGAACAATGCACAAGGGAGTGATATGTGGATACCTAGTTTGGGCCGGCGTTTGGGCATGCTCGCCTAGCTAGAGTGTGGGTCACTTGAGAGCCATTCAGGGTGATGCGCTGGCATTGGCTGGCCGCGCACGGATGTAGATCTTGAGTGGCAGCGGAGCGCTACGATGCGGTGGACGAGACCGTTGGTGAAGCCCCAACGGCCTCGGGGGGCGGAGGTGCAACGATGTGCTCGGTGAAGTAGCCCTGGTGAGGTGGGAGACGGCATCGGTGAAGCGCACCTGATGCGGTGGAAGTCGGTGTCTGTGAGGCATGTTGGCTGCGGCGGCCGACGTTGTCGGTGGACGAGGGCATAGATGAGGTAGCTCCGGTGCGGTGGTGAAGCGCGACTGTTGTCTTCGTCGTCGTCGTCCGGCACAGAGGTGGGGAAAGAGACGAGACGAGGGGCGATTCAAACTTTGCTTGGGTTGGCGACGAATTAGGGATTTGAGCGCTCTGGGCATGGAAGGGGATGGTGGAGAAGGGAGATTTTGCAGGTCTGGAATTGGGGTCGCCAAATATTTCAATCCGAAATGTGGAAGTGCGAACTTATTTTGTCATTGTTATTTGGGGGGGGAGGGGGTTGGTGGCTGGGTGCTAGCGTCCGTATGACACACGTGACCACCATGACACGACCCTGGTCTGCCTAGTGAGCCTACATTTGAGAATGCAAACGAATCTTATTTCATTTCCAAATGAATCTATATGTATTACCACGCCCGTGTTTTCCATTGCAAATAATTAGTCATTCGAAACGGGATACTATAAATTAATTAATGAGGAGTTATTTGAATTAGAGTGTGTGTCACATAGCGATCTCCAATTCTAACGTGGATTTCACATTTCACGGTATCCATGCTACTTTTTAATACAAATACATATGTAGATGATGAACACCATGGTAGTGAGAAAACTTTGGATCGATTCAAACATATGACCTACAAAATAGCACAACAATCGAGTCAACGTCAACTTTTCCAAACCTAGTATTGCACGAATTTGAAATAATTACCCATATGCACAGTCCTCAATTCAAATCTTACAATGTACACAAAATTGAAACATCAATATTAAGTCTCGTACTATCTACATTCAAATGTTGTTTTTAGCCCCACCCCCCTCGGCACACACGCTACATACTTCCTGTATTGATCAATCTTCCTCTTCTAACCACCTTAGGAAGCTATTGGTTTCCGACACACGTTCATTCTTTCTCTCCATGTTTCGATCTCTAACTCTCTCAACTACACAACCCCCTTTTCCACTCTGTTACTAAATGTATCTACCTCACACACCCGCCATTGCACCCCTTGCCGAGCTCTCTCTCTCTCTCCCTCCCACCCTCTCTCGCTAGATACATGCATTTCCTATTTAGCCCCCCTCTCGTGCGCATGCACACACGTTGTCTATCTAGGTCACTCCCTTGAGACTGTCTCACTCTTTCTTCCGCACGGTGGGCCACACTTGCTCAATCTCGCTCTCTTTATTTGAGTCTCGATTAACCATGCTTTCTTTCACACACAAATGATATATCTCCCTGTTCGGGCCTCGGTCGACACACTCTATACTCTCCCACACAGATTGTCTATCTAGGTCAGTCCATCAAAGCCGCTCCCACTCTTTTGAACTCATGGCGGGCCGCGCTCACTCAATGTCTCTCTCTCTCTCTGTGTGTGTGTGTGTATGTCTTGATTGACCTCGTTCTTTCTCGGACAAAAATGATATATCTCCATGTTCGAGCCCAATTCGACATATTCATATTGTATACTCTCTCACGCATATTGTCTATGTAGGTCACTCTCTCCAACCCATCTCACTCTTTCGATCGCATGACGACCCACACTATCTCAATCTCTCTCCCTTTATATATGTAATCGATTGACCTTGCTTCCTCCCAAGCACAAAATATATCTACATGTCTGTGACTGGATCATCTCTCAAGCTCTATCTTACAGCCCTCACCCTTCCCAAAAGCTCAATCGGACAATATCTCTCCAGAGCATATATATCTTTTAACGAATGTCGGACCACACTCACTTTATCTCTCTATCTACCTGTGTCTCGATTAACCTCACTTTCTCACGCCGTATCTTCCACACATTGAAGCTACCTCTCCATCCCTCACAAAGCCGGAGCTATTTACATTGTGAGGGGGACTCCAACATTGGATTAATTTGTGAAGGCATTTAGTCCGGTGGGTTTAGATTATATTTTCGTAGCATTCGGCACACGACTACTCCAAACACCATTGCAACCCCCGCACATCCCCCAATTGATTTCCCTCTGGCTCGGTCACTGCTCTCTCGCACGTCCTTTCTCGCCTTCAACGTCGCACCAAGGTATTTTTTCAAAAAACTCTGTTGTTCTCTTTAATTATTACAAATAATCTACAAAACTACACACCGATAGTCCACCTGTAATGGAACAAATTTCGACCCAAAAATTAACCCAAAAATTAAAGTGCTACAAACTACACACTGAGGAGCCCACCTGTCATGAAACAAATTTGGACCCATATATAAATTAAAAATTAAAAAGGATGAGGATCGAACATGCGACCAGGGCCTTCAAGCCGCACGTAAATAGGCAACATAGTACCACAATGTTTGTTGTACCCCCCCCTTTGTTGATATAATGTTTTATATTACCACAACCTATTTAATGGATAAAATGTAATATTATTTTTAGTACATTAGTGGGACAGGCTCGCTAGCGTGTACTATTCGCCTTCACTTACTGGTGGGTTCCATGCCTGCTCTCTCTCTCTCCTCCCCTTCTACGTTTAGACGCACAGGCAAACACAAAGAACTCGCGGGCGATGTTGTCGTTGACCATATCTGGACGCGTTCACAAGTTACGACACCAGTTTCACGTACTAGTCAATGCGTACGTGCAATGCACGTTAATTTGGAATTATATTAAGTGCATCCGGATATTAAGTAGGATAATATTTGCGTGTTATTATGTGATTAGCACTATTTTTGGCATGAAATTAACTAAAGGGTAAACGTGTTGAGCACTCGACATTGAAGCAGTCTAGGTCGTTGGATGAGAAGAAATACATGTGGCTTGATGACGTTTTATATTTAATTTGATACGGCTCTGGAAGAACATTCAATCGATCAAACCATAGATTACATTCAGTCTGACTCCGACTTTACATTCATACGACGATCGAACTAAAATAAATGGAAATGATGAAAATTCGGATTTTAAGAATGGCAATCCGAACGTTTTTCATGGAAAATTTGGATTACGCGGCGGCGGGGGCGTCTTGCGGTGGGAAGCGGCTCCTATGTCGTGCTCTATGTGTCGTCGGGCCACTGACCGACGGCGATGGCGATGGCGGCGTCTTGCGCCGTTGTTGGCGTACTCCTGGACGTTGGCCCTAGCTTCATGGAAGGCCAGAATGTTCTGGACTTCGGTCTCCAGGAGCGAGTCAACTGGCGGGAGGAGGCTACTGGCGCTGGTGCAAGGAAGCGGTCGACGGCGTCCATCCATGCTACTGATGGGGCCACTAGCACCCGCGCGGGGACATGCGCTGGCAACGGGACGGCGGAGACATTCTTGTCCACGGGTGCGCGCGTCAGTGCACGCGCAGGCGCATGCGCTGGTAGGTGCACGAGCACATGAAAGTCGGCGAGGACCTCGTGGAACCCCGTGGCATCAAGCTCAGCGACAATGTGCGGCTCCCAGCCCATCAATCCCACGGGGATGGGCGCTGGCACAGTCGGGGCGACGGGATCCAGAATGGGAGCGGGGACAGGCGTGTCGTCTTCCTGCAAGGCCGGTTCAGGCTCGTCGCAAAGTGCCTTATGTTCATGAGACTCTGGCTGGGTGTCTTCCTCAGGAAACTGGAAGAATAAGGGCAGACCATCATGATGCGGCATGGCGTACGGTTAGGTCAGGCTGGTTAGAGGTAGAGACAGGAGAATCGGAGAGGAAGAGAAAAGATTTTAGCGATACCGGGTAGTGCGGGCCTGATTTTAAACCGCGCGTCGATGCCATTAAAAGTGGGGACAGTTGGGACGAAGGTGGGCGGCGGAGCCTGGTCAAAGGGCTCGCCTCCCGGTGAGCCTGTGCAGGAGTCTACTCACACGCCTCCCGGTCAGCCGGCGCAGCGGTCTGCTCGCACGCCTCCCGTCGACACACACGCTTGCTCGGACGGAACCTGCCGATGAGAAGCAGGACTCGTGGCGTCACGTAAACGCCGACGGTTTGAATAGTGAAAGCGTTCGCCTTAACGTGACATGTCTTTGTTCCAAAATACCTTTGCGCTTCATTTGTGCAACTTCTCATAAGCAGCTTGTCTCAAATTGAAGGAAAAAAATTACACAGGAATATTTGTGCCATACCACGAGACCATGCTCAGTTTCATGAATTTCTGGTCACTTTTGGATTTTCTGAAATTTAAAATCCAAGATTCGAAACAATATCATAACCTGCATCATGCAATAAATTTTCAAGCGATACATCTTTCCTGTTGTATTTCTTAAGAAAGGATTTGGTCAAACATTTTGCTTAGTTAGACTTCAGACAAGTTATATATGCAGAGTAAAAGGATAATCCCTCCGTACCAGTGCATTGCCTGATATATTAACTCAAGTACTAGGCACGAAAAAATAGGGCTCAATTATGTGCTCATCCTGGTCTAGTACTCCTATTAGCACTAGGCAATGGAGTTGACGGTTGACCTTAGGCAACAGCGACCGAGGGAATTGAACCGTGCTTGGCACGGTAGGTAACGTTGTCTAGTTACTAAAGAATCCCTCCATTGTTCATCGGTAGTCATTATGGACCGGGGACATGAGGGGAATTTCCTAGGCTGGAATTTTGGCCGCCAGATATTTCGACTCGAAACGCGGAGGCTCGACTAGTTGGGGTTGGCCTTTTCTTTTTCTGATGATTTTTTTGGATTTCTTGATTTGATTTGTTTTTCTCTGGCTATGTGGTTCTGAAACTTGGGAAGATCATGTATTCCAAGGTTTTATAGTGGCTTGTCATTCTCATCATCATCCCAAGATCATGTCATTTCCATCCTTGACCTAATCCAATATTCTTTTTATTGGGAATATTCCTTTTTCTATTAAAGGAATAATTCTTTTTGCCCTAGGTTGTGAAGCAACCTATATTTCTGTCACTCCCAAAATTCCCAAATAATTCTCATAAATTGCTTGGGTCATATCTTCCTCAAATATGTCAAAATATTTCCTTGGAATCATCAAAGATAATTCACAAAAAATCCTTTTCTGATTCTGCCCTAAGTGGTTTTTTGAGAAGGAAGTGTCATTTATCTTTGCTTGATTGATCCCAAAATTTTTAGACATCATTCCCTGCCCATATAATTGCCTGATGCCAAAATTCAACTCAATTTGCCTATTAAATATTCCTGAGCAATTTTTCAAAGTTCCAGTATGAGGGAACTGATTGTGAAGGAAGTACAAGCTAGGCATATCCAAATGAGTTGAAAATTTTCAAAGTCCTTCATATGATCAAATCATCACTCTCCACCAAATTTGAGCTCATGTAACTCATCTATGTGAGCCCAGTTCAAATCTTGGTTTCTGGTCAGATTTTCAGTTTGCGAAGCAACTATATTTTATATTGCTTCATTTAAGCTAAAAATTTAACAGGACATTCTCCTATCCATATCAACTCCCTCCACCAAGTTTTGGCTCAATTGATCAAACCATTTGCCCTGTACAATTTTTCCAAGATTCTGTCCAGAGAGATGCTATATGACGCAAGTGCTAGTTTGGCTAATCCAAATGGCATGAAACTTTTTGAGCATCTTCATATCTTCAAATCATTGGGCCATGCCCAATTTCAGCTCAACTTGCCTCTTCATGTGAGTGCTACTTCATCATCTGTTATCCCGGCCATTATAGTGGTTTCTACAGCAGGTACCCTCTAAACTCCTCCTCTTGAGCTGATTTTTGGTGATCAACATCGTCTTAGTATGTGATCATCACCAGACAAATCCTTTCCTTCGTTGCCAAGCTAGTGTCCCCACTGCACATCACAAACACTTGGCTGTTGGTCTGCTTTGGGGCCATCTACGAATCTCTTCTTTGCCCCTGGACCGGATTATTTCTTCATTTAGACTAAGGGCAGTATGGACTATCTTCTGGACATGGTCGTTCCAGCCAAAACGAGCCATTGGCACCATTACACGCAGTGATCACGCTTGCATCATTGCAAACTCGCGCTCTGGCTTGCTCCGGCCATTGTTCCTGTCGTCGCCCTCCTTGTCTCGACCTCCATTCATGTCTAGTAGCTGCCCCGTGAGCTCCTGCGTCACCCTCTGCCTCATCCTGGTTCGCCATAAATGCGCCGCTAGCGCCATGCATGTGACACTACGAGCTGCTATCCTGCATTAGAGCTCGTCTTGAGCTTGCCCATGAGCTCTAGAGCCATTCCTGCGGCTATATAAGGATGCCCCGAGTTCTTCCGCAGGTCACCCACTCCTCCCTCGCCTCATTTGCTCACCGGAGTCCTCGGCCCCCTCCTCCTTTCGCCAGAGTTCGCCTCGGCCATCGCTGGTCTTCTCTGCTCTGGCCACCTCAGGCCTCCTCTCCCCTCCCGAGCACTCCACTGCCTTCCCCACTCCACCGCAAGCCGCCCCACCCCCTCTCCCCTCGCCGGAGCCCCTCTAGGGCCGTGCCCCCGAAGACCACCACCGCCTCTGTCCTTCTCCATCACGGCGACCTCCCCTCCTCCCCACTCCTCCCCGGTGCTGCCCTCTCCTCTGAACAGGCGCGCCAGGCGCCACCACACCCGCTGGTGTGCTCGCCGTGGCCGGAGGCCACCTGAGCCGTCCGGCGCCCCTCGCCGCTTCTCTCCCCAGCTCCTCCTCTGTTCACGTGAGGAACAGAGGGAGGAGGAAGAAGACGCGCCCCGATCGGCTCCCCCTCCTGCCCCTGGGCCCGCAGGTCAGCCTCTGGGCATTAACTTGGCGCGGGCCCGTGAGGATTTAAGTGGAAACGTATTTCGGTAAGTACATTTTCTTTTAACGAAAGCGTTCTCTCGTTCCGCTTCCGGGTGAAATACGTTTTCTGTGCTCTGAAAGCGAATTTTGAATCTACTGCGGCTGAAAATACACTTTCCTTTGCAGAAAACGAAATCTGCCAGAAGGCGCTTTCAGTTTTTCCTCGAGGGCTCTGTTTGCTGAAAAAATTTCACCAGTAGGTCCCTGGACTTCCACCTCTCGTATCTTCGCGACCGTAACTCCGATTGAGGTGAAACCAATGCTCACTTCTTCATCTTGTCGAGACCTTTCTGTTGCTAGCATTTTCACTAGGTGGTCCCATAGTGAAAATGACCATTTTTCCCTTGCTTCTAATCAGCCCCCTCCAAGAGAGAAACGTCAGGTGTTTCGTTCCGCGGCTTCACCACACTTCTTCCCGGAGTCTCCGTCACCCTCAGGCAAGCCACAACAGCAACTTGCATGATAGCCATGCAGTAGCCATGGTTTCTACTTGAATGTTTAATAAAAGTTTGCCCGTTATCTGCCTGCTTGTTTGCTTCTACTGTCGTTGTTTCGGTTATGCTCGTGGTTTCATGTTCACTTTCATGCTATGTTCCGATGCATTTTCTTATCTTGTAATAATTGCGAGTATTACTATCACATGTTATGCTTGGTAGTAGTACATGCTGGTAGTAGTGTTGTTTAGGTTGATGCATGTTTACCATCTGTTATCCAGTCCGTTGCTATGCATGTTCCTTTGTATCTAGTTGGTTACATGCTTACTTGGTAGTGTTCTTGATATGTTCTTGCATGGTATTTCTTTATGATGCTAGTGCTCATGTGTAGCATTATGATCATGCTCGTCAGTATGCCATGCCCATTTGGATATATGCTTCATTGTTGTTATGCTCGATGATTTATTACGGTTGCACATCCATGCTCATGTTGGTATCATGCTCATGCATTGTAGTTGCATCATGTTATTTTAATATGGCTCGGCTTATTGCATTCAAGTTTAACCGGATAATAATCAAACTTGAACAACTATTGGCTGAGTCATGGTGCCACCAAATCGGCTGACCATTGCCACCACATTTACCTTTTATGGGAAGGCCCTAATGCGGTCTATTGTCATGCCTCTCGCCGGTGCCTCCAAAGAGGGAAGGTTATGGGCGCGCGCTACCCTGATCATGTAGGCGGACATAAGCCTTGTGTGCCCATTGTTGTTGTAAGGATCCTTGTCCCTGTTTGGGACAGTTTATGTTTTGCCATGACGGTGGCTGTTGGATGTCATGGGTTGACATCGGGGCCACCCAGGACTTAGCCCAAAGGGGAGTTTGTCGGAGTGGCTGGGAGAGTGTGATTACAATAGATCAGTTTTGTCGGAATACCGTTCGTCCACCCGAATGGGAGTGCGAGGCCATGGGTTCTGTGGTGTGGTACAGTGTGCTAACCTCTGCAGAGTGTGTGTTTAAATATATCGATAGCCGCGCCCGCGGATATGGGCCCAATTCATAGTGGGGCACACTGTGAGCGAACTATAATAATAACTTGGTTAATAATAACCTCAATTTGATGATGAGAAAGAGATTGGTTGTTATCGAGAGAGGATCATGGAGGTATCGTGGATACCGAAGTTGGTTGATCTTTATGTGATCGCGAGATGATCACGTAGGTATCATGGATACCGATGTTGGTAAGATGATGCTTGAGATGGTTACGAGGTAACCGCCGAATAAGAGTAAGTTGGTGCATGATATGGTTTAGCTGTTGCATGTAGTATCATCATGTTCATATGTTCATGCCATGCTAAAGTTATTCCAGTCGTAACATGTTCAGTTTGTGCATGCCATGTATCATGTTCATGATTGCTTTAACCTTCTAATGCCATGCTGTTGTTTGTCTTGACTGGATGAGAAAGGGGCTTTTCTCAAGGCCAAAGAGTGCTATTGTGAGCTTGCAAGTACATTCAATGTACAGACCTGGTGTGTCATACCAGTTTGTAGGTCGTGCGTGGACTACTTCCTTGTTTGGTGTGGTTCATGTGTTCGTGAGCTAGGATAAATGTTCCAGCCAGAGTCCCTGTGGATTGGAGTCCACCATCGCCGTTCGTTGTTCCACTGGCAGTAGTGGTTCTGGTGCCTCGAGTTGTTATGCTGCTTGCATAGAGCAACTGTGGTAGGCATAGCGTCGCCGTGCCGGTGTTATTCATTGCAATATCGGAGACCTTGTATTCATATTCGTGTTGTAATAGAGAGCTGGTTTGTTCTATGCTAAGCAGTGACGTATTCCAGAAGACTTCACCTTGATCTCTGGGCTGGAATACGGGGCATTCCGGTTTGGCTGAGCCGGGGTGCCACAGGGCTTGGTATCAGAGCACGTCTGGTTGTAGAGCGTCCTAGTCCGCTGGAACATTAGAAAATGGTAGATAGGGTCTGGTTCACTACAAAAAATACATTTCCGTGATGATACGTGTTTGTCACAGTAGGTCGCGTTTTTTTTCATGCATGTACATCCATGACAAATTTATGTCAGAATCAAGATAGTCATACCTGTGCTGTCGTAGAAGTGTTCCATGACATTACCAAAATTATCATCACGGAAGTGTCCGCTTCCATGACGATAAATCACGCGTCACAGAAGTGCTTTCGTCAAGGGTGACCGACACGTGGCATTCACCGTAACGGAACGCCGTTAAGCTATCGGGTCGGGTTTTGGATCCGACAACCCGTTAACAGCCCCGACCAATGGGGATTTTCCACGTGTAAAATCATCATTGGCTGGAGGAGACACGTGTCAGGTCCCCGTTGGCATAGGTGTCACTCATCCAATGGGCGAGACGCGCCTATGATATGTTGACACGTGGACCGGCCCATCAAGTTTAAATGGGCCGGCCCAACTGAAGGCCCACAAGATTTTGTGGACCATAATGGGCCGGCCCAGCTAAAGGCCCATGAGATTTTGCGGACCATAATGGGCTGGCCCAGCTAATGGCCCACAAGATTTTGCGGGCCATAATGGGCCGACCCAGGTAAAGGCCCATAAGATTTTTGTGTGCCATAATGGGCCGGCCCAGGTAAAGGGCCACAAGATTCTTGCGGATCATAATGGGCCGGCCCAGTTAAAGGCCCACGAGATTTCATCGACATTAATGGGCCGGCCCAGCTGTAGGCCCACAAGATTTTGAGGACCCTAGTAGGCCGGCCCATTAACTGGCTGCCATGTTTTGGGCCAAATGCCGGCCCATATTTGATCCGGTCCATTAATGGTCTGCCACGCTCCAGGCCTAATAGTGCCCCATATGAGATCCGGCCCGTTAAAAGCCTACCACATGCTGGGCCAAATTACGGCCCAGATCAGGTCCGGCCCTTTAAGAGGCTTTGGGCTCAATTATGGCCCATATCAGATTCGGCCCGTCAACTGGACACTATGCTTTTGGGCCCACTTGCTAAAGGCGCACTTAGTAATTCGGCCTGATATTAGTTTTGGCCTGTTAAGGGCCCGTTTAACATTTCGGCCCTATATTAATTTCGGCCTGTTAAAAGCCCGTCATATAGTTGGGCCTAACTACGGCCCGGTTTGCATCCGGCCTGCTCGCAGCCGATATCTGATTGGGCCAAACAAGGACCGAGACAATTTTGGCCTGTTAAAAGCCCGTGATTTGATTCGCACAATCATGGGCCGGGGTTCATTTCGGGTTGCTGCCGGCCCGTGAGCTGTTCGGCACATTTCAGGCCCAACCTACATCGTGATTGCATGACGGCCCGATTATGTACCGTAATTTTACGGTTTCGCCGGTTTACTGCGAAGACAGGATATATATACAGTAAAATAACTGCAGCATCGTGAATAAGAAAAAACCCAGACTATACAATAAAGAAATTACGGCATATTACATCCACTGGGCATCAAAGTTCGCCACTATGATAATAAAGCACAAGCAGACAGCAGATTACATACACTGGGCATCAAAGATCGCCACCAGTGCAAATAAACACGCCGACAAAATAATATACAAAACCGACAGCACTTCAATAGAGTCCAAGAAAGGTTAGCCCTGCTGGGGAGCTGCAGCGCAAGCAGCTGAGCAAGATGATGAGACTGCGCTTGTTCAACACTTATATCTTCCTCACTCTGAAAGATAAACAAGCAGACAGATGATAGGTTTTGCACATAAAAGTATCAGTGCTGGCAATTCATCACATTTCTTACTGGCGAATAAAGTGACACAGTTTAAAATTGCATTACCACAATATGGTATTGTTCAGGTCAAGACATGGCAGGAAATGACATTGTGAAGGAGTTGGCAGCTTCACGACACCACTGGATTACAGATCAAGAACTCATAAGTATCAATGGTTAGTGTGCTGTCAATTTATACCATTTCAGATTGGCAAATAAAGAGACGATTTAAGTAATAGTAGAATGATATGACATTGTTCATAGTTAAGACATTGCAGAATATGACATTGTGCTGTAGTGGGTAGGTTCACCACACCACTGGATTACGGATGAAGAACAGAAGCATACACGCAGTGCAAAAGAAGATCACTTGCTCTGTATAGTTTAATTTACATGGTATGAAGAAGGAACTTGGTTGTACAACTGAAAATTTAAATTGAGAAAGGACAAACTTTTGTTTATGAACTACATAATAAACTTTAAACAAGCAATTTGATGCAAACACCAAAAATAAACATCTGTTGCAGTCATGCCTAACCAAATATATACAACAAAGTTTGAAGGCTTGAGATGGACAAACTTACATTATTGGTGAAGACAGGCTCTATAAAGGCCTTGTCCATGTTGATGGGGGGCAATTCAAGAAGTTTACCACAGAATCTTCTTCAGAAGCATTGCCTTTATTCTACATTTTGTTAAGAGTAAATATAGATGTGATAATATACGAAAAAATGGAGAATATTTAAGATAAGATGAAGAGTGATGCTACATAACCAAGTAGCTATAAATGTAAGTGCAGCGATACAGGCAAAAGGTACAACCAAGAGCAATGCACAGCTAAACTTCTTTAGTAGCAACCTTATGGTAAGAGTAAATATAGATCTGATGTGTAGAAAATGGAGGGCAAAGGAAAATAAGCTGCAGAGTGATGGTACATGAACAACTACCTGTCATTATAAGTACACTGATAAAGGAAAGCATGTACTTACAAGAACAATGCAGAGCTAAAAGAAAACATTGGCATTGGATATATTCTACACTAATGTAACCATTCATACAGATCAGATAATTTGGAGCGAACAATTGATAAGCAAGCTATCATGCATACTGCTGTCACATAATGAACCAGGTATGTATGCAAGTACAGTGATACAGGACAACAGGTACTAACAAGAGCAAAGCAGCGGGGAGCATATTTGCGATATCCTGTCGTTCTTATTAACCGGAATTCTTCTTCGAGCAGATTTCCTGCGAAAAAGATCCGTAAGGCACATGCGGAAAAGTAGAAGTTCAAATTGTCATGTGATTTCATAGACAGTACCTCATCCTGGGAACGAGACCAGTGCATAACATGGTTTTTCCATTCAATGTCTTCTAAATTTAGCACAGGAGACTTCACCAGAAATTTGTTTATAGACTTGCCATCAAAGTGTGATTTCCTCAGGTAACACCGATACTGCTGCAATGCTTCCTTGAAAAGCACAAGCAAGCTTTGCTCGTCATGACTATCCAGATTGACCCTCGCCTAGTTACAACAATGTAATGTAAATCATTGATCTGTTCAATCAGCAGAAAACATGAAAATAATAACCATGAATAATAGCACTTTCACGTAAGTTGGACAGGAAGATGTGAAAATGGTGTTTGTCTTCACAATAATCTTCCCATGATGGGAATATATGCACGTAGTCCCTAACAACATTGAAAGCATTGTCTTTTAAACTGGGAATAAATGGAATGGGGTTCCAATCTGCAGGAATTGGCCGTCTCTGCAGTTGGGATAGGTCTTCGGCCGGTGGACTTGCTGTACTTTTTGCTGGAGTGGGATTTTTCTGTGGTACAGCTGGTGGTGCTATGGCAAATGAAATCGGTATACCTTTTGCTGGAGTGCAGGTCCTGTGTGGTGGGGCTAGTGGTCTGGCCAGTGAAGTATGGGTACAGTCTGCTGGAGTCGGTCCTACGTTTTGTGTCACCGGTTGTACAGCCAATATAAGTGGGGTGCTGTCTGATTTCTACGGCACCACCACGTTTTTCAAGGACTTTGCTGGTGCTCCTTCGGGTTCGGCAATCACCCCCTTCCTTTTTGATGTCTGATGCACAAGAACAGCATTTGAGTGGAAAAACATGGTATGATGACAGATGGAATATGTATTGATAATGGATGGGCATGGCATCTCGACATATATGATGAGTAAACTAAGCAGATGGCGGTGCAACAGAGTAGAATAAATGCAAGACAACATATGCAAGATACCCGCAATCAATGAAACATTGCCAAATTAGAACATGCACCTTGATGGGTGAACAGGACAGGCCATCTGCCTTTGACTCCTCGAGGTTAGAATAGTCATTAGGATCATATTCTGAACAAGAATCAACAGGTGGGGAGCGTATGAGTTTCATTGCATCCAGAATGGCACTCGATGCCTTGGTGCCAATTTTGTAAGTCATTGCAGTGTTTAGCTTCAAGAGTGGACTGCTGCTAGTGCGACACAAATCAGCTACACAGATCATAGTGTAGATATAACGGGAAAACCTTAAGCATCAGAGTAAAATCAGCAAAGTGGAACTTGCTGGAATATATGTGCTAGTATTGCCGGTACGGCTTAAAAGGCTTCGGATACTAGCTCTCTTCAAGTGAAGGTGCGGTACTGTTAATATCAGTGTAACTCTCAAAGGCGACACAGCTCCCCGCATTTCCTTGCTATTCTTATAGGATTCAAGTGGGCAGGCCACTACAAATCCTATTCCTATGTTTACAAGATCCTACGAATCAAAGAGGCTCAAAGTGTCCATCACAACCGACCGTATAGACCTCTACACTGCAAATGTCCCTGCTCATCTTCAGTACAAGGAACATAGTGTACTACTATCATACTTCCTCCGTTCGAAAATATAAGTCTTGGTAGAGATTTCCACTATGGATCACATATAGATGTATCCAGATACATTTTAGAGTGTAGATTCACTCATTTTGCTCCATATGTAGTCCATGGTGGAATCTATACAAAGACTTGTATTTAGGAACGGAGAGAGTACATATTAAAGAAGAACAGAAGACGAACATGGTAAAGAAGAGCAAGCAGATTTTGGATAATAAAATGTTGGTTGCGCAGTGCCCACACATGATGAACCAGAGCGCATTAAGAATGCAACTCCCAGCTGTCTCTCGACCATTTCAGGTGGTTGGATGAAGATCCTATGTCTCCTAACCCTTCTTCTTCCTCGTCTCTGATTCTTACCATACAGAACACCGCACGGGCCGCCGGTCGGACCACGAGCCCCCACCGCCTGTGTTCCTCCGCCACCCCCACCCCCACCCCCGCCCCAACCCCCACCCGCGTCGAGTTTTCTTCGTTCGGCGAGGCCCCACAACCACCCGAGCCCCTTCGATCGCACCGGCGAACTCCGGTGAGCTCTGAAAAATCGACTGACCCAATTTTGAAATTTAGTCTACTGTGATTTAACTAGTGTGGAATATAAAAGGGGAAAACCATAAGCATTGGGAGTGTAGTGTTGAGCGTGCCATGGCGGATCTGAAGGTGCAAACCAGACAAAGGCAACTTCGCAACCAAGACAAGAAATTAGAGTAACGCAGTGGCGATCTATTTTCTTGCTGCGATAAATAAGTTGAGCAGATACGAAAGAGTACCGCCTCTGGTGCGGCACCGTGTATGCATCTGCTGAGAATTTGACGGTGCTGCGGTAGCGATGGCTATCGGCGGCGTGGAAGCAGATCTTGGAGGGTAGACGGTGGCGGCGGGGCGCGGTGGACGAGACGGTCGTAGGAGCGGCGCCGGCAAGGTGGACGACGGCGGGGATGAAGCGAGAGGACGGGATGCAAGGATCCCGGTCCGAAGCCATGGATGAGAGAGGTCGATCTCTTGTAATGGAGGGCGGCGTCGGGGTATCAGCTCCGGCATGGTGGAGGAGGACGGCGGTGGATGGGGTGGCGGACGGCAGCGGACGGAGGAGGGTGGGGTGGAGAGGGTGTTTTGGCGCCCACAGAGTACGAATGGGGAAAAGGGAGGTAGAGAGGAAGGGGGAACCATGTATTCAGGGCGCGCTTGTCTCAAATGCGAGGAAATTTCCAAACTTAGCCCCCGTTTCAAATTTCTACTACATCACAGCAACATTAGTCGGTTGGGGATAGGACGGTAATCTCGCATACACCGAATATTTGCCGACGAGAGTTTGTTTTTGGTGCCCACCTCTATGAATATGAATCGGGGAGGGAGTCAATTTCGGCCGAGGACACACTGTGTTTTGGCGCCCACCGTGTATGAATCCAGGTGAGAGGCGGTTACGTCACGTTTGGGTGAAATTACAAACCTACCCCTATCAAAACCTATAGAAATCCAGCAGATAGGCTTTGCGTGGTAGGGATAGGCAGTAGTGATTTCCATCTCGCGGATTTTGGTTTCGGGCGGTTACTGCGACTTTCCCCGCTTCGTTCAAATTTTGCAGAGTGCATGTTTACCGTGCCAACTCAATTCGAATCCCGTTTGTATTCTATTTTTTTTCGGGCGGGATCCATTTTCAATTGGAATTACATTCTATATACATCATTTTTTATATATACTTTCAAAAGCACAACAAAGAATTCTGCTCCTTTATATGTATAATATGATTTACAAATACAACGATCTCGAAATCTTAAGGTTGAATTCGATTTTTTAACCAAATTATGTTCTACTAAAATGTATGGATCAGTAATATCTACATATTAAATAACATAGATGTGCGTGAATTCATATGAGTATGCATGTTTGATAGATCAATTTTGGTTCGAGTATGGATTACATGTATCATCATCTCGAATTCAAATATTTGAATCCCTTTTTTGTTCACTCCTTTCACGCCCATCTCTCTCGCATGCATGCTCCTTCAGGTAGCTATCACTCTCTTTTCTCCAGCTCACCCGCACGCTCACTTCATGTTTCTCCTATCCTCGCAAACATGGTCTCTCGACGTCTCCCTTGAGAAGTGTCACACTCTCCCTATCATTATACATTACACGGTTTTCATTATCTCTCACGTCTCTACTGTTCTCTGGTATCACTCGGTACCTAAGCTTTCTTTTTCACCGCCACACACACAGTCTCCACTCGTCTTTCACTTTGTCTTTCTCTCTATGGGATTCTCTCACACACCCTATATGTCTCTACATATGACTCATACCACTAAAATTACTCTCTCTCTCTCTCCTCTAGATACAACATATGTTGCGGTCTCCTTTTCGTCTCCATCCCAGACTGACATTATTCATTTGTTTACCGATTACCCAACCCCGACTACCGTCTCCTCTCTCTCTCTCTCTCACAGACACACACACACAACTCCTGCTTCCACTCCCCTTCCCGACTACTGTCTCTCTCTCTCTCACACACAAAACTCTCGCTTTCGCACCCCGACTCGTATTTCTCTCACAAACATTTATCGACTAGCTAGCCTCTAGATAGGTTTATACACCCGCACATTCGTGCTTCCACCATCGCATACATGTCTCTCTCCCGCTCCTTGTATCTATGTAGATTTTTCTTCCCTTCTTGAGACACGCCCTCTCGATCGTGCACACACACAGTATCGCCTCATTTTAAGCTGATACCTATCGCACACACACTCCTTGTGTCTTTGTCACACATGCACTCCGTCCTCCTCCACTCTCCCTCTCTCTCACACACATGGGCTTTTTGCAACAACTAGCAAGATGCCCATGCGTTGCATGGAACGTCAAGATGCATTTGTATGAGTAGTTTATCTTGTGGGGGAAAAGGATGAACGAGGAGAGGGGTGTGGGTATATTTTTGCAAAATTGCCATAGTTTCCTTCCTATCCGTTAGATATAGATCGGACAGCCTATATTGCAGGATGGCAGGCACACGATCATCATCGACAATGCTTTTTATAAGAGTAGGGATAAAAATAGAGTTGGTGATGATGGTGGGCCTGCCATCCTGCAATGTAGGTCGTCCGATTTATATCTGACGGATAGGAAGGAAAATATGGCAATTTACCCACACTCTTCACCACATTTGCAAAAAAGGCCTTCCCTCGTTCATCCTTTTCTCCCACAAGATCTTGATGTTCCGTACAACGCACGGGCATCTTGCTAGTAAGAATAGAAATTAGACATATACCACTTCTCGAATCATGAAACCAACAACATTCCTCCCTTATCTCATCAAAACCGCCAAAGGAATATATTTTGAGTGAAACATAACATATTTTTAGTGATATACGTATTTCAAAACTAGACTTTTTTTCTATCAAATCGGTGAATATGTATTAATCTACTTTGATCGTGTGGCAAAGCATTGGCACATTGCTAGTAGTTATTATAATTTTCTGGACACCAGACAAACGGTGGAGTACATATACAAAGAGAAGAGGCGCACGCAAGCAGTCGGCCTCTCGCTGTCTCGCACACATGAGTGTTACATAAAGGCGACGTTAACAAATAAACCCTAAAACCCTAGGTGCACGATTGCTGCATTCGCGGGTACCGGGTACGTGGTGGAGCACCTTTGTAGGAATAGTCAGCTCGCGTGATAATTTGATCCGTAGGAGTTGATGGTTGGGACTCGGGACCACAGGTGAACGACTTGGAGCGCGGTGGCTTGCCAGTTTCCACAGATCGAGTAGCCACGTTTAAAATATCATTTTTTAGCGGGGTTAAGAGTTCCGATTTTCAATGGCGCGTTATAAGTAGTAAGTAGTTTTTAGAACGAGTGGTATGGAGCGAAAATGGAATTCATAGTACTACGTACCTCCTTGGCGTATGGTTGTATGGTTTTTTTTGCGATGGAGGTTTGTATGGGTTTATGTTGCGAGATGTTGAACCTGGTAGTTCTAGGGCAAATACTATGGTTTAGATTTAGATGCTGGTTTTCAGTAATGAAAATCGGAAGGGGAAACCCTTCTTTGATTAAAAAAACTACTACCTCCATTCTGGTTTACTAGTCCCCATCGTACTTTGGGTCAAAGTTTGTCCACGAATTTTACTTGTAAAATGTGAATGGAAAACGAGATTTTGTTATACCCAAACAAAAAGGACTGGAGGGAGTGATTGCTCTGACACGGACGCGACCTCTCATAGCGCAGGCATTGAACCGGTGCGCCGGCCAAGAGGGCCGCACTCGCTGCAGGCCAGGCTGAGCACGCCTCCTCGCCGCGTGCAACCAGCTTAAGACTGCCCCACCTGCCTTCATTGAATCCGCGCGTGTGCCAGCAACACGTCCTTCCGCGAGCCGGCAGGCATTTTAGAACACAAAAAATGACTAAAATATTAATTGAGTTTCTGGACTTTTAATGTGCATAATCTAAATAGGAATTGCATGCACATGCTCCCGTGCACCAAAGTGGGTTGAAAAATCACATGTGTGTCCTTGGTTGAATTTCTAGGTCCCATGGAAGAAATGAGAATGAAATTCAAACATCTGGGCTTCATGACTCGGCCGAGAACATCGAGAAACTTTGATTTTAAATTCATGTAAATCCAAAACTCGCGTGGAAATCATGAAATTTGGCATGGTGTCATGTCATGGCACTAACATGTTGTGGTAAAAAATTGGGCCGATTTGGAAGCTCGTGGTTCTAAGAGGGAACGTGCCACCTTTAAGTGTGAAACTATATATGTTGCCCCCCCCCTTGAGTTTCTTAACAAAGGCAACATAGAACTACATTAGTGCCCTGTTAATTTTGGAATTATTCCGGGTTCGTTTGTCGTTTTTTATACATTAATTGAGTTTCTGGTCATTTAATGTGCATAAGTCAAATTTGAACTACAAGCACATGCTCTCGTGCACCAAAGCTAGTTGAAAAATCAAATTTATGTCCTCGGGTGAATTTCTAGGTCCCATGCAAGAAATGAGAATAAAATTAAAACATCTGGGCATCGTGGCTCGGCCGAGAACATTGAGAAACTTGGTTATAAAATTCTTGTAAATCCAAAACACGTCTGAAAATCATGAAACTTGGCATTGTCATGTCATGGGACTACCATGTTGTGGTAAAAAATTGGCCGAATAGGAACAGATTTTGGTATAAGCTTCTTGCAAACCGAAGCTTCTCTCAAGAAGGCTCGTGGTTCTGAGAGGGAACGTGCCACCTTTGAGTGCGAAATGATATACGTTGTCCCGCTTGAGTTTATTTACAAAGGCAACATAGAACTACATGAGTGCCCTGTTAAATTTTGGAATTATTCCGGCTTCGTTTGGCCTTATTTACACATTAATTGAGTTTTTGATCATTTCATGTGCATAATTCAAATTTGAACTACAAGCACATGCTCCCGTGCACGAAAGTTGGTTGAAAAATCGCATTTGTGTCCTCGGGTGAATTTCTACTCCCTCCTTCCATCTATATAGGTCCTACTGCGTTTTTCGAGGCTAACTTTGACCAAACGTTAGAGCAATAATATATGACATGCAACTTACACAAAGCATACCTTCAAATTGTATGTCAAAGGAGCTTCCAATAATATAATCTTCGTAGTATACATCTCATGTGCTATTAATCTTGTCAATAGTCAAAGGCTGTCTTGAAAAACACATTAGGCCCTATATAGATGGAAGGAGGGAGTAGGTCCCGTGCAAAAAATGACAATAAAATTCAAACATCTCGGCATCGTGGCTCGGTCGATAACATTGAGAAACTTGGTTTTAAAATCATGAAACTTGGCATGGTGTCATGTCATGGAAGTACCATGCCATGGTAAAAAAATTGGCCGAATAGGAACTAAATTTGGTATAAGCTTCTTGCAAATCGGAGCTTCTCTCAAGAAGGCTCATGGTTCTCAGAGGGAATGTGTCACCTTTGTGTGCATAATTCAAAGTTGAAATACAAGCACATGTTCCAGTGCACCAAACATGGTTGAAAAATCACATGTGTGTCCTCGGGTAAATTTCTAGGTTCCATGCAAGAAATGGGAATGAAATTCAAAATTCTGGGCGTCGTGGCTGGGTTGGAAACATTGAGAAACTTAGTTTTTTAATTCCTGTAAATCCAAAACATGCATGAAAATAATGAAACTTGGCTTGGTGCCATGACATGGCACCAACATGCTATGGTAAATTTGCAGTCCGATTTGCGAAGGCGCACACATTAACAATTAACAAAGTTATTTTGGAACAAGTGCTGTCACGTTACAATCGGAAACACAAGTATTATTGAAACCGTGGGCGTTCTACTTACTAGTACCATTTATGTGCCGCCACGCGTCCCCATTTTTTATTAGCTAGGAGGCGCCGTGCAGGGTAGCTATTTGAGTACGAGAGGCATGCGATCAGACCCCTGCGCGTGCTTATCGGTAGGAGAGCCCTTTGACCTCCATCTGCCGTCCACCTCTCTCCCAAGGTCTCCATTAATGGCACCCGAGCCTCTGTTTAATGGCGTGGCTATGTCTCACTCAACTGAGATTTAAGAGAGAAAAAAGAAAATCTGAATGCATGGATCTTGATGTAACATCCGACGGACCTATATAGCATCTACTGCGACTTATAGCAAGACTGATGAATATATAAGGATGATTAATTTTTTTGATCAAAGAAGGGCTTGCCCCTTCCGATTTTCATTACTGAAAACCACCACAATTCACAAGAAGTTCAACACAACTCGTTGAGGAACCACAATTCAAGGGGCGGAGGCACAAGGGGCACTGGAGCACGGTGAGGTCCATCGAGACCTTAGAGAGCTCCATCGTCGGGTCCTGTTCGGTCTGCATGATCTCGCCCTCCTCGTGCACAACCATCTCTCGACTTGGGCCGGTGTATTACAAAGCTTTACCGTCACATATTTTATACTACTTCAAGGTGCATTAAATCAACACATGCAAGTATCAAAAGGAGAGTCACAGCATGCATGCATGCGTTGTAATTAATGCATCGGTAAACGCAGATTATTGAAATATATCGAGTGCAGTGCTTTGATGTGTCGCGTCAACTCGTACATCAACGAGAAGTTTGATTATCCTCTCCCTTGCGGACTTAACTGCACCTGCCTTTGGCTGTATGACAGGTTGGCCACACACCTGTCGGGCCCACCTGTCATACACGCAAAGGCAGGAGCCTCCCTCCCTCGCCCATGAGCGTGGTGGCTGGCAAGACTAGGAGAAGCTTTCACTACACGCTCTCCCTCCCGCACACGGTGGACATGCAGCAGTTCAATCGGTGTCAGATGGCCAGAAGCGTACTGTAGTTCTCCTCCAATGCAGTAGTACTCCATCATTGTTCGACTTCCCGAATAGGCGAAGAGCCAAGCGCAGCCCGGACGCTCGTGTGGCAGTTTCATGTGTAGAGTAGTCTAGGATAGCATGTACTGTGCCTGTAAGCTTAAAATCGTTGGGGTCGGCTCCATGCTATGTGGCTGTCTCGAAGTTTAAAAAAAATTAAAATAGTCTTCTGGCCCTACCTGACACCCTGGTGATTGTAGTTTGCACGCTCATCTGGTCAAGATAGGAATATATATTTTAATTTGTTTTTTTTTGAAAAGGGGGGACTCCCCGACCTCTGCATCAGAATGATGCATACGGCCACATATATTTTAATTTGTGGTGGGTAAATGTTAGAAGTTGCAGCAAATATATTGTACACTGCGGGTCTTTCAGCCAAGTTTAGAGGCAAGCATGTGGGGCCAGTGCTATGATGTGTCGCGTCAACTCGTACAACGAGGAGAAGCTTGATTTTACTACACGCCTTCTCCCTCACCCATGCGCGCGGTTGCTCGCAAACGAGGACAGGCTTTTGCTTACTAGTACTTCTACAACAAGCTATCTGTCCTGCTCGCGGTGGACGGACATGCAGCAGTGGATTCGACACTGTAGAAGCAGTATTGGTAACATCATTGTTCGTCTTCTCGAAGAGGCGAAGAGCCAAGCGCAAACTGAACGTTGCAGTTGCGAACAATGGAGCACGCATATATCCAGGCTCTTGCATGAGACAAAATTGCTATGTGAGCCCACTATTGTACTAGTACGTACAACTACTTGCTAGTATAGCCCTGTAAACCAGAAAGGATTATTTGCCCTTCTAGAGATTTCAGCAAGTGACTAGACTACACCGAGACGGAGTACATATGGAGCAAAATGAGTGAATCTGCACCGTAAATAAATATGTACTAGTTCTATCGTTTTCCTCTCCGAGGTGCACAATATTGAGTATACAGACTAGTCTCTTTTTGACACGCATTTACGTTTTTTTACACAGTACAGATGCAAGTGTTCATATACACGCGCATACACTCACCCCTATGAACGCACACACTCACGGCACTATCATCTTGAAATTTACGAAGTCACCATAGGCACCTCGTCGTCGACAATGTAGGAAAATTATGAGGGGGGTCTCTCCAACAGTGTTCCTTGGCTCGCACCTAGCATCACGGTGGTCGAACTTGGAGTCATTCATCTGGTACACGTGGCATCTCAGATCTGGACACAAGGTGACGCGACCTCTCACTTCCTCCGCCATTTGAAGCGGCGCGCCGGTGGAGGGCTAGCATACTCCAATATTAGGTTGGCTCTATGTGATGTGGCAACTTCATATACTAACCGGATGCTGGCTATACTCCCTCTGTAATTAAATACATGGTGTATTGTTTTATTCCTATCGGCGAGGTAACTTAATGTGTTTTTGCTACTTACTAGGATTACATGCAATGAACTAACCACTGCATGTGATGTTTGGTAGTCTCAAGTCATTAAAAGCATGCATGGGCATGGAGGGGGACGCAGCTTCATTGACTTACTGCACCTGCCTTTGGGTGTATGACACGTGGGTCGAACGGGTGGCTGGCCAACCTGTCATACAGCCAAAGGCAAGTGCAGTAGAGGGGCAAGGAGTAGATGGCCAACACGCACGTGAATTCAACCCAGTCTGCACTTCTCATATAAAGGCTCCCGCCAGTCCAATCTACGAAATCCTACGCACCTACGCACCTAAGGGCAAGAGTGATCACTCCAATCGCAAGATCAGTTGACTAGAAGCTAGACCCATGGAGGCGATGAGCGCGAGCATCAGCCGGCTGTGCCAGATGGTCCACGACGCCGGCCTGCATCCTGGCACCGAGGAATGTCTCCAGGTAGTGCTTGAGGCCGCCAAGGCGAGGGGCCGCTTGGACGAAAGCTTCGTCTCCTTGTTCGACGAGGTCCTCGTCGGCTTCCTCGACAAGTTCACCATCGTCAAGAAGCTCGTGGACGACCTTGACGTATGCCTCCAGCCCACGCGCCCAGGCTCTGCGATGCCTGCCACCCTCAACAGCCTCTATGGTGACAACCTCTTCGACGCACTAGTGGCCCTGCGACTGCCCGCTGTCGCGCCGGAGAATGTCCACCTCGAGGTCACGCTCGCCGCGCAGCGCCTGGCGCAGCAAGACACCATCGAAATAATCACCCACGTCTACGTGCAAATCGTCCACAAGGACTAGTACATGCAAGAGGAGGACGATAGGACGCTGGCCTTCTTGGACTGCAGGGCAACCTTGGACGGCATTGTTTAGAAGCACGTTGAGCTTGCCGCCAACGCCGCTGCTCCTCACACGTCGGTTGGTGACCCGGTGCACTAGGGCGTGAGGATGTCGTTGATGGATCCGTATGTATCTTTATCTTTCCGTCAAATCCATGTAGTAGTATATGGTACTACTAGTAATTATCTTACCTTTCGCATCAACTTCATAATTTTCCTACGTACTCCATGCCTGAACCGTGCCAGAACCAAACTTCTCATTACTCTAGGGAAAATCGTTATTTCTATCTATCGGTCGCCCCATGGAGCAGAACCAAATTTTACAAGTTACAAGTTCAAAAGGAAAAGCCTACCGTGTTCGCGTCGCACCCCCACACGGTTTGTCCGGCACGCCGCTCAAGGGGGAATGCGTGCTATGTTGCATTTTCACTTATAAGTGGGACCGCAGTTGAGCAAACCGACTATCAACAAACCCCCACCCCGCCTACCGCGCGATGGCTGAGAAAACAGGAGGGAGAAGAGATGGCTGTAGCTAGCACGGACTCCAAGAAAATTGGTGTCGGATGGGACTCGTGTGGGTGGCGTGTGCCGCACTTCTAGACATGAATGCTAGTTATGGCCCATGCCACCCCACTATATCGAGGTGCTGGTTACTCCACTATATCGAGTACGTAGAACAAATTTCCTGGAGTCTGTGCTCGGCCCTCCTCTATCTCTCTTGTCAGCCAGCCAGCAGACGCGCGGAGCCCATCGTCTGTTTGCTCATATGCGGTCCCACATGTCAGTGAAAACGCAAGAGGACCCACTGAACCTGCACATCTTTCACCTCGACGTGCTGGTGATGAAAAACAAATCCAATAAAGATCTTCGGTGGCCGCTTTTGGAGTTACTCAAGAGTAGTAAGATTCTATTTACAGTTTAACCCAAGATGCACATCACGTGGCTTCACCTACCACTCTATTTTCTTGCATGACACGACCTGGATGCTGGATGTCCCACGTGTCGGCAAAAGGAGGAAGAACTCGACCAAATCTTCGGTTGTGCTCTCGGATTAGACTAGTTGTGCTAACTTAAAATTTTATTGTGTAGAATGGATGCAAGTTTTGGTATTGAGAAGAAGAGTACAATGATATATTGATAGAGCACAATTTAGTAGATGTTCTAGCACTTTTAGCTAGCATAGAGGCTAGAGATGAGACTAGTGCACTTGTTGATAGAATAGAGGCTAGACACGTCTACTTCTTTACACTCGAAGAAGAAACAAGCACGCAAGATCGAGCCTCCGCGGATCAACAATGAATGCATCGAGAAGGCACTAATCCAACTTACAGGAGCAGTTATGGAAGTTGGATATCTTCTAAAATGTATTCTTGTGGTTCTTGTTTTCTTTGGTCTTGCTTTTCTAGTCAAAATTTTGGTGATGCATTTCCATGTACCAAAAAATTAATGATGAAAAAAAGATATGTGTTTGCAAAGAAAAATGTACGCGGTCGGGATTCGGTCGCGCGTTCGGCGCACGACCACCGCATCTGAGAAATGGCCCGGACACGACCCCATTGCCCCACCCAAACGGATAGAATCCGGGCAAAACAGAGGTCCGTTTGGGGTCGTGCGTTGGAGTTGGCCTTACAAGTGGGACCACAGTTGAGGAAACCGACTATCGGCAAACCCCCACCTCGCCCGCCACGCGATGGCTGAGTTAGAGAAAGACTAGGTTGAAGAGATTGCTGTAGCACGGACTCCAAGAAATATGGTGTCAGATGGAAGTCGTGCTGGTGGTGTGTGCCGTACTCCTGGACGTGAATGCTTGTTCTGGCCCATGCCACCCTACTACTCCTAGTACTACTTATAGTAGTAGTATCGAGGATTCGAGGTGCTGGTTACATACAGCGAACACATTAACATATGGCCCACCTCACACTGTGGCCAAATTTCCTGGAGTCTGTGCTAGGTTAAGACGTGTTCTTTGTGAGGATGGGTGGCTGGTCTCAAGTTTAAAAATTGTTGTATTACGTACGTAGACGTAGAGATAGTGCAGCATGTGAAGCTAGTACAAATAGTGTACTATTGTTGATTGGCCTCATCCGATAACCTGTTGCAATGCACGTACAATTATGTATTCGAAAAAAAAATTGCCTCGTCACAGCACCCACTCAGAGAAGCGACTCGATAGCCATTCATAAATTTAGTAAGTTTATCACAGGCATATCATTTTATTACGTAGAACAGGTCATCAACCCACAACAACAACGAGGATAGATTATAAATACTAAAGTTTTCATCACACAACAAATAACAAGCAATGAAATGAACTTCAACTCAACCAATCCTCGGCGTTGGAAACGCTTGCTTTGAACCACAAGTGATTCTCTGGGAAGGGCCAGCTATTGTAAATCTCGAGGCCAACGCAGGACTGATCATCTAGGCTGAAGCGGCCTACTATATCACGACCAGGGTAGGTAACCACCGAAATGTCCGACGTATAGATACAGTTGCTTCTCATAAATGGTAGTAACGTTGTGTTAACAGCAGCTGGATCGGCTTTCACCATCATCGGATAGTTTTGTCCAAGGAAGAGCGAGTTTACTCCAAGAGCGAGTTTACTCCAATAGTACTAATAAATAACTTTGATGTGTCCTGTCAACTCGCAGAACGACGAGAAGCTTGCTTACTACGCCTTCTCCCTCGCCAACGCGTGCGCGGTGGCTCGCAGCACGAGATGAAAATTTTGCTTACAAGCGGTGGACGTGCAGCAGTTCATTTGGTGTCAGATTGCTAGAAGTACTACTGTAGTACCATGATTATTGTTCGACTTCTGGAAGAGGAGAAGAGCCAAGCGCAAGGTCACCTACTAACCTAGTACAGTACTACTATAACCAAAGCTGGTCCACCTTTTTAGAGCATGGTTAATAAATATAGGCGGCTCTTGCAGCGGCACATCATTTAGAGCAAGTACTCTCTTCGTAGGAACAAAGGAAGTGAAACAAAAGTTGGAGTGGATGCTTGATTGCCAATTAAAAGATGATTACGTAGGAAAAAAATCCTATAGCATTCTATCCTATGAATCAAACGACCAATGTAGGAAAATTATGAGGGGTCTCTCCAACAGTGTTCCTGGGCTCGCACCTAACATCACGGTGGTCGAACTTGGAGTCATTCATCTGGTACACGTGGCATCTCAGATCTGGACACAAGGTGACGCGACCTCTCACTTCCTCCGCCATTTGAAGCGGCGCGCCGGTGGAGGGCTAGCATACTCCAATATTAGGTTGGCTCTATGTGATGTGGCAACTTCATATACTAACCGGATGCTGGCTATACTACTATGGTACTCACACTCCAAGAAGTGACTCGAAAACCATTCATAAATTGAGTCTATGACATGCATTCGCAACTGAAATGTACCATTCATTAAATACAACAAGTCATCAACGCACAACAACAACGAGGATACATGTTGGATTATAGATTATTTCCAACAAAACATTCTAGAAAATACTAAAGTTTTCATCACACAACAAATAACAAGCAATGAAATGAACTTCAAGTCAACCAATCCTCGGCGTTGGAAACGCTTGCTTTGAACCATAGGTGCTCTGGGAAGGGCCAGCTATTGTCAATATCGAGAGCAACGCATGACTGATCATCCAGGCTGAAGCGGCATATATCAGGACCAGGGTAGGGAACCACCGAAATGTCCGAGGTATAGATACAGTTGCTTCTCATAAATGGTAGTAACGCTGTGTCAACAGCAGATGGATCGCCTTTCCCCATCATTGGATAGTTTGGTCCAAGGAAGAGCGAGTTTGTTCCAAGACTATCAATACTGAACCAGGGAGAAGGTGTTGGCGCTAGCACACTAGTATCCGTCCTGAATACCATGCAACGGGTGTTGGAATAGGTCAGGAGAGGGCGACCATGGGAGACAACACCTTCTTCCTCAGTAGTAGCAGTCTTAGTGCACTGTATACATACAAGAAGAGGTGATCCATCGGAATTAGTTGCCAGGCGCCACTGAGTATATAAGTTCTGCTCCTCCTCATGCTCGTGATCATCACCATCGTCATCTCCCCCTTGCTTATAAATTTTTTCAAGTATAGGTGGTGGAATGTTCATAGAACCTTGGAAACACAAGAAGAAGGTTAATTAGTAAAGGGAAACTTGCTAACCCGCATGCATGTGGATGAAACAATTATAATTACGGTGGAAGACAAACGTACCGAAACTACGAGGATCCCATGCAAAAACAGTGCCACGAGTGGTGGCAGCAAACACAAGATCCTCGTATTCAATTACATCATAGTACACATCCGTGTATAGAAACTGATTTTTGAGTAATATCCATCCAGTCGAACCACGAAGGACGGCAACAAGCTTGTCGAAGATAGCAACAACTTGATAGTTCTTGTAATTCCAAGAGCGGTTGGGAACTCGACAAATTGCTATCTTCAGTAGACGACAGTCACCATTATCGTATTTGAACGTACGTAGATCATCTGTGTGCTCAACCTCAGGGCACTCGGAGATTTTTGGAAGTGGAATCCGCTGACGAGTGTACACATTCACAAGTTCCCACTCGCAATTGTACCCAATATAAACAACCCAATCTCCATTTGTGCTAGTACAGGACTTACCCTTAAGCGATGGCATCTTGACATCACACGTATCATTATCAAGCGGTATCAACTTGCACAAGGCGAGGCCTCCGTCGTCCGTTCCCATGCGAAGAGGCTTATAGCGAAGAAGATAAGGGAGATCAAACCGCTCCTGGACCCTTGGGTTCCTTGTAATGATGTTATTAGTTGAGTCGAGAATGGGCTTGAACGAACCTGCCATGCTAGCCGAGGTGATGACGTCGCACCGATCAATGAGTTCCCCCACCACGTCATCTTTCAGATCGGGGCAAGAATAACGGGGTCGTTTCCGGCTTGTTCCCTCCATGGAGAAGACGATTGAACAATGGCAGAAGGAAGGGTGAAGGAAAATGGAGGAGGGAGGAATAGCGTGCGACAGCAGTTCCAAATCGAGAGGGAAAGGCGAAGAGTCGGTGGACGGTTGCCAGTTTGCCACGGTACACGAAGAGGCACCCCGGCCTACACGTCCTTTCGGAAATTGTACAAAAGGACTCGCTGTCGTCTCACTGACATGTTGGAACGGGACCACATGTCAACGAAACATCATGTGTAATTTCTCGCGAAAAATGCGATCTGGCCGCGTTGGCCCGAGGTGCCGCATTATTTCTCGACTTTATTTTTTTAATGGCGTGCCGTTCAGTTTTGAAGCACGACTAACTTGTACTGTTTTCAAAGAAAATATAAACTACTCTACCACTACTCCACCTCTAGTACTAGTAGTATAAAAAACATATATAGGCTGGAGCTTCGGAGCTTTCTTGCTAAGGGCTGCCCACTTGCTTCTCACACTATCACCCTCTCTCCAGATCTAAAAAGACGGCCTCTCTCTCCCTCCTCACCGGTGGTCACAGATCCGCCCGGGAAGAAAAGGAGGTGCAGTGTTGACGCACTCGTCGTCGGCGAGCGAGGTCACGCACTGACGACAAGGCTGTCCTCTCAGACCTAGCGCCCGCACGGGATGGCCTCCGTCCCCAAGCTCGCTGTCGTAGTGCATGTGGAGGACGATGACCACGAGCGAAGCCACTTCCCGCCGACCCTCAGGTATGCTACCTCTTTTCGAACCATACCCTTGTTCTATTGCCCCATCTTCCATGTCGCTGCATGTGGATCTTTTTCCACTCCACCATCTTCCCAATTTGCTATCCTCTGCTCTGCTGGTCATGCAGACGAAAACCTTAATTTGCACTATTAAAGGAAACCCTACTTCATGCAGACTAATCCATGTCTGGGTTGAATAAGGAAAGGAAGGGAGATTGTACTGTCCAAGAGAGTAGGCATCGAACCCGCATCTAGGTTGAGAAGGGGAAAATCAGTAGCTAAGGAAGGAGTCTCGTGTCTCTTGGTTGAAGAAGGGTAGAAAGGCATGACAACGCAATAGAGAATGACCAGGTCGATCGGTTTGTTGTCCTCACATAGGAAAAAGGTGGATAAACATAACAAAAATGGGACGTAATCCACATATGCTGCCTGGATATTTGTTGCTCTGGGCAACCATACCTCCCTCACCACTCTATGCGTCCGTGGAGGTACATCGTACTGGTGCGCCCACTGTCCGAATGGGCCTCGCATGCTCTTAGTCTAACTTTTTTGCTGTTAGTATAACGCCAGCAGTCAAGTCAAGCAATGCTACTGCTAAAGTGATGCCACATTTAACTAATGCCACACTCAGTCTAATGCCACCGATAAATTTAAGCAATGCCATTTAATGTCACTGGATTATTTCAGGGTTAGCTGTTGATTGTGGATGTATTAAGATTTTTCAACTAAGGCATTATAATGATGTTGCACAGCCAGTATACCAACGATGAAACTTGTTACTACCTTCAGATTTTTGCATTGTTAATGCTTATAGATTACATACCTCACTTTCATGAGATAAGTTAATTTTTTTGTACAGTATCACCAAAATGCCAAGGCGCTGATGTCATTTTATTTTGGTTAAACTGCACAAAAAATTATGAAGGCAAGAGGAAAGGTTAAGAGTGGGCACCTCCTCCTCCGGCTGTTCTCTTGATTCGTTCGATCAAGTTTTTATGTTTGATCGATTATCAAGATTGGGATATCAATTTTTAAGGTTCCCCCGAGTTCGAAATGATATTTACCTTGGAGGTACATGGTTTGCAATTCTTTTATACTGTCATTAGTTAATAGTGCTAGTTACCTTCAGACTTTTGTATTTGGTTTAATGCTCATGCACAGCTAGTATACCAATGCTGAAACGTGTGACCTTTAAATTTTGTATTGTTAATTCTTATAGAAATCTTCCAGTGCCAGAGTTTATTGAAATCTGTTCAGTAAAACCATTGTACTGTACCCTATAATAAAATAACTACGCTACTGTTGCACTAGCCACTGGATTAGTGTATATTTGTAGTATTCGAAATTTCGAATGGTGTTGCATTAGCGTATGGACATAAATAAAGGGTGGCAAGCTTTCCCAGATATGTGCTCAAGAAAACTACTACATGTTTTTCTAAATACTAGTAGACGTTTGGGTACTTTAAACTGAACCACAAAAACCTCTTATATTAAGGAACAAAGGGTGTAGAGTTCACTCAAATTATCCCGGTAAAGCTAGTCACACCTTTGTTAAAATTAATGTTCATTATGTTATCAGAGGAGGTCTGTAAGTTTGTCTCTAATGCCTGTCGACTACATACCTGACATCATGATGTAATGTTAAGTCATTTCCTTTTGTACAGTGTCACTGAATTGTCAAGGCGGTGATGGCATTTTATTTTAGTTGAACTGCACAAAATATGCTTAAAAGAAGAGGAAAGGTCAGGAATCGATCATTCTTTCAGAAAGAACTATATATGCCTTTCTGACATCAGCCTCTGTTGCCTTATTTATTCCTTCAAAAGGTGGTTAGAAACAGTCTTGCTACCTTTTCCCATTAAGAAATTGGAATTCTTATATCTGTGAGTCTATGCTTCAACTAGTGCCACTTTTATAGTAATCACACTTTCAATATCTATGCAAACAGGGATGCTCGAGTTTAGTGGAACTGCACAAAAAGTCCAACTGGTTCAACATTAGGAGCATGTTTTCTCCCAAACCTTTATATCCAATTGGTGGCACTATGAGCTGTTCATTAAGAAGGTACATGGTTTGCTACTATCTTGCTACTCTTTTTGTACTGTCATTAGATAGTAATACTAGTGGTTTGCATGTAAATTTATTGGCAGGGTGGACCTACATTGGAGGTGCAGGACATGATTCAATGACTGGATGCTCAATTCCGGTTGTATCGATTTCACCCCTTCCATCACTACGAACATGGATATCCTTGGTCTGATGAAGAATATGCGCTATATTTCTGCTCTGAACAAGCAAATCAATTCAGTATGAAATTGTCCAGGGCAAAACATGACTGTATCAAATTGTCAAGTGCAAAACATGACAGATCTAAGCGGAAGAGACATGTTTAAACCGAAAATACAAGGTGGGGTATATGTTTACTAGCTGCTTGATATTTGGGTAGACAGAGATGTCTGCCCGTTGCTATTTAGCAAACACACAAAGTGACCGCAATTTTTGTTGAACTGCACAAGAGAATAGTATAGTCACTGCATGCAGTGCCATTTGAAAATAGACACAAAAAGATTGGATAGTCACTTCATGGACTGCAGAAAAGTAGTACTGTACTATTTATTGGCCAACACTAGGTGCTTTCATTGCATTGGTCTGATTATACAATGGGCATCATTTTGCCTTAGTTAAAGTTTGTATTCCGAAAATAGTCTCGCCGTGTGATCAAGAGAAGACCAAATCATATTGCAGTGGATGTTCCTCCATCATGTGTGGTTCGTTCCCATGGTTCCAGCTGTTGGTGAAACCACTTACGTTTGCAAGAGGAATTGTAGACTTCACAAACAAATTTGTCATTTAGTCTGTACTGAATGTAGGCCAAGAGAAGCATCCATGTTAGTAGGAAGAACATATGTTTTTTCTAGATCTTTGCTTTTGGAGCTACATATTTGTATATGATCTGTGAATCATTGAGATGCATTAACATGTTGATCTTATGTATGGGAATCGTACTAGTTGGTTTTAGTTGTGGCTGATCTTTGCTTCTGGAGCTACATATTTGTATATGATCTGTGAATCATTGAGATGCATTAACAGTTCCTTATATCTGTTCGCTCAGTGTTTACAAGTTACCGATCGATCACTAGCTAGCCTACTAATGCGCTCCTGGCTGTTTTAGTTGCGACGCAAGATCCGAAGTGACAGTTTTTTGAATAGAAATGCCTAGCTCTGAAGAAACTGACAAGCTGCTCTAAAGAAAATGCCATGCGAATCTGAAGAAACTGCTAGCAAAAATGTTCGCAAATGCCTTATCTCCCAGCTAAAGTTCATCAATTAATGCCCTCGGCTGCGACTCGTTGCATGCTGCTCCGCGTACTGCCTGCGTGCGATTTTGAGTGCCCGCATGTAGCCGGCCGTAATTAAGGCAGCTAACTGATGCGAAAAAAGATGCGCTTTAATTGTTGCGGGCCTTTTAAATCCGTGGAATCATTATTGACAAGGAGGGAGATGATTCGAGTGCACTCATTTGACCGTAAGGCTGGCTTGCGACCCAGCACGGACGGGACGGGATGGCACAGTCAGCATTTCAGTTTATCTAGTTTTCCACGGCAAGCTGGCGTGCTAAGCCATGCCTGCTTCATTATGCATTGAATTCTGATGACCGTCGCGCTACCTTCCGCTTATAAGTACTGTTTCTCGGACTTCTATGGTGGCACCGTGACCCAACTCGCCCTATCCTCATAAGCCCCCACCGGCCCGACGTTGCGCGCCACTTATCCTTGCTCTTGCCACGTCCGCCATGCCCCTGCCCGTCCGCGATAGGCGTGGCCGGAGGCGGTCACCACCGGAACTAGTGTTCGGTTTTTCACCGGAAGGCAGACGGAGGGAGGAGGCATTCTATCGGTCTTTAGATGGCAATGCGGAGATCGAGGACTTGTTGGAGCGCGACCGCCTGGCGGAGAAGCAGGAGTTGTTGGAGCGCGACCGCTTGGCGGATGAGCAGCGTATCACCGATTTGTGCCGCCAGCGGGACATGGAGCAGCAGCGCACCGACGCTCTGAGTCGCGAGCAGAGCGCACGCACATGGGCCGACTACGTGGAGGCCGGCACCCGGCAAATAGCCCTGGAGGCTGTCAGGCACGCACGCGTTTGCGACGCCGATTTTTACTACCAGCTCGTCAAGTGGGTTTCCCGCTTAGAAGCCGAAGCTTCGGTGGACCACGCCGGCATGGAAAGGGCCAACACGCGCGAGCAACACGCCCTATCGCACCTCTGGCAAGTCCGAGGCGAGGCGGAGGACGCCGGTGCCGGCGTTTAGCGTGTACCGCAGATGGCGGCCGTCATCGTCTAGTTAGCTAAGAGTAAGTTAGTACTTGTATGCTACTAGAGTATTAGTGGAAGTAGATAGTTAACTTGGCTATGATGGTTGTCAACGTGGAAGTTCAGTACTCTATATGTGGATCAGACCTGTTACTTTGCTCTGAATGTTGAACTTTCCGTTTGAACATATGGAATGGGCTGTTATTTTTTAAATGGGTTGTATTTGTCCTCCACGGGTTTAGAGGCTGACTTGTGGGCCTACCAAGTTGACGCGTACACAACCAGGAGATGATTGTACGTGGAGAGGATGACAGCAGGGACCCGCCAAGGTCATGGCAGTACGCAAGCAAAGTGCCCCCTTATTTCAATCCAATAAAAAAATGGCTCCTCGTAATGGATTTCTGACATCTGGGTCCCATGCCATTGTCAACGTAGTCAATAAACGAGAGAGTTGCACAACGAGCGGCTGACATCAGGGACCCAGCAGCTCGCCCAGTTATTTTTGTTTTGGGTTAATTTGATAAATGCCACTCCAAATCTGGTGTTTCTAAGAAATGCCATTGCAATTCCCAAACTTTGAAAAATGCCATTTCATGCCATCCCCAGTGGCATTTTTCGAAGTCTGGAGTGGAGTTTTTCAAAGTTTGCAAATTGCAGTGGCGTTTTCCAAAGTTTGCAAAAATTGCAGTGGCATTTCTCAAAGTTTGGAAATTGCAGTGGCATTTTTATGAATCGCCATATTTGTTGTGGCATTTATCTAATTTGTTTTTGAGACGGAAGCAGGGTGTCAACTGGGCTGTGTGGGGCACTCTGGCAAGTCTAGACAGCCTTCTCTTTTATGTTTACCACAGACCAGGCCAGTAGTTTTTTTTTCTTTCTGAAAATGGCTAGCCCAGTTTTTTTGTGATTTGCCAAGTAAGTCGCTTTGTCAGGCCTATTGGGCTGCAAATCTTTCAAGACGAGGAGAGCTTCATTCGGCTGGACGAGAAAATGGCCTATCAGTAATGAGAAATGGGATGTACATTTTTAAAACACATCAAACCGGCAATTACTTTCAAATTTCTTTTTTTCATTTTAAGATTTTAAATTGCATTATTTTTTATGCGTGGACAATTTGTTGGATTTTATATTGATATACATTTATTTTTAAAAGCAGTTTGAATGTGACTCGAAATTTCGGGATTAAAAACAGTTCGGACCGCACCGAAATATGCAACATTTCGTATAATTTTTTAACCGTGGCCACAATATGGGCTGTAATGCTAACAACAAGAATATGGGCTCCAAAAAAACCTTCAGAATTAGCAAATGGGCTGTAAATTATTAGAAATAATGGCAGATGGGTTGTATGTTGTTTTCCACAGATTTGAGGCTTTCCTAAAAAAAAGGTTGACGCACAAGCGGTGACTGTTGGATGTCCATCCAACGGCCGTCGTGCTTCTTCAATCTCTGCTCTTCCTGCTCCAGCCGCTCAAACAAGCGCCGGCAGGACTGCCTGCTCCCTCCTCCCCGTGGCCGGCTGTGCTGCCGCGCAGGCTTCACCGCCCCACCGTACTCCCATCGCTGGCCTAGCCATCCCTCTACTCACCCACACCTGATGTTATTCTCTGGCGACGGCAGACGAACCAGTAAACCCTCGTATAGTCGTACTCCCCTCCGCGTGGGAAACAACTGTCGAGTCTTCCCTGCCTCCGTGTCATTCCCTTCCTAGGCCTCGCCGTCGTCCACCGCCCTGGTGCTCCCGGCGCGGCCTGGTCAACGTGGTCAACGACCGACATGCATCTGAAGTGGAGAGGCTGACAGCTGGGTCCACGGCCGCACGCAAGGAAATGCCTCCTTATTACGCGCAAAATAATGATTCCTCCACCTGACATCTGGGACCCACCGAAAGGGCCTCTGTATTTCGCGAGAAAAACGTTACCGCCGCTGACAGCTCGGACCCACCAGCTATATCTTCGCACGCAAGGAAGTGCGTCCTTCTTACGCACAAAAAAATGAATACTCCCCCTGCTAGCTGGGACCCAGTATAGTGGCAGGCTGACTTGTGGGCCTACTAAGTTGACGGGGACGGAGGGCTTTGTCAACTTAGTCAATATGCACGATTCTAGCTCCAGTGACCGTATGATGTCCTTCCAATGGCCGTAGTGCTTCTTCAACCTCTGGTCTTGTTGCTGCAGCCGCCCAAAGCAGCGCCGGTCGCGCCGCATGCTCCTGCCTCCCGTGGTCGGCTGTGCTGCCGCGGAGAACTCACCGCCCCCTACTATTCCCACCGTTGGCCAGGCCCTGCGGTGACGGCAGCCTCACACCGCAGCTGAACCAGTGAACCCTCGTACTCCTCTCCGCGCGGGCTTCCACTGCCGCGTCTTCCCCGGCTCCACGTCATCCCCTTCCTAGGCCTCGCCGTCGTCCACCGCCCTGGTGCTCTCGGCGCGGCGTGGTCAACATGGTCAAGGAACGGCTTCCATCGGACATGGACTGTGCATGGAGAGGCTGACAGCTGGGTCCACAGCCGCAACAAGGAAGTGCCTCCTTATTACGCGGAAAATAATTATTCCTCCACCTGACAGTGGGGACCCACCAGACGGGCCACCGTATTTCGCGAAAAAAACATTTCCCCTTGACTGCGGGGACCCACCAGCTACATCTTCGCACGCAAGGAAGCGCGTCCGGGCAAAAAAAACGATTCGCCCCCCTGACTGCTGGGACCCACCAGCTACATCTTTGCAGGCAAGGAAGTGCCTGACAGTCGGGACCCACCTGGTCGAAGCGTATGTAGCATTGTCATTCTGGTCGCGAACGTGTACGTACATACTGGTCGATGTAGAGGCGCGCACGTGTCGTAGTAGAGGTGTGCACGTAGCATGTACACGTACGTACAGCGGCCAGTGTGCAAGAAAGAAAATACGGCCACGTACGTACATACGGGCAGGGTCTCGAACGCCTACTCGTGCATACGTACGGCCAGGGCTCGTGTACATGGCTGGGTCGAAACGGAGAAACAGCGTCGTCGTCGTGTTCATGGGGAGCCAACCGGTTGGGTCGGAACGGAATGCGTCGTCGTGTTCATCGAGAGGGCTTGGACGGAACAGCCGATGGAAACGAGGCCTGGCGTACCGCAGAACGGAGGAAACGGCCTTGTGTTCGACCAGCCACGTTTGAAACGGGATCCTGTTCATCGGGAGGGGTCTGGCGTACCGCAAAACGAAGGAAACGGACCTCCTACGGTCGAAACGGGGGTCCTGTTGATCGGGAGGGGTGTGGCGTACCGCAAAACGGAGGAAACGGACTTGTGTTGGAGCGCTACGGTCGAAACGGGGGTCCTGTTCATCGGGAGGGGTGTGGCGTACCACAAAACGGGACTCCACGGGACACTGTTCATTTCCACCATCGACCCCCTCCAGCCTCCACGGGCTACTGTTCATCCACCGTCGACCTCCTCCAGCCTCCACCTGCGACTGTTCATCCACGGGCTCCTGTTCATCCAGCCTCCACCACACGCTACTCCACCGGCTATTGTTCAACCAGCCCTCTCCACGGGCTCCTGTTCAACCACCCCTCCACGGGCTACTGTTCATCCAGCCCTCCACCGTCTACTGTTCATTCTGCCTTCCACGGGGTGGTCCTGTTCATCCTGCCCTCCACGGGGTCCTGTTCATCCAGCTCCAACCGCCTCGATCGATCGGGGTCCTGTTCATCCAGAGGCAACACCACGGGGTCCTATTCATCCACCCCCACCGGGAACTGTTCATCCAAACCCCCCAGCAACGCTCACTGTTCATCCAGAGGCAGCATCGATCGGCTTCAGTTAGCAGCAGTAGCGAAGGAATCGCTCGATCGGGTTCAGTTAACAGCCATCGATCGATCGCTCGGGTTCAGTAACGCGTAGCCTGCAGTGCAATCACTCGGGTTCAGTTAGAGCCCAACGCCTCGCGCGGGTTCAGTTAGAGCCAACGCCTCGCACACACGCGCGTACGTGTATGAGAGAAACGCGCATCACTCGGCCCCCGACCTCCCACCGTAACCGGGAACTCCCCGAAATTTTCCTCGCCCTCGCTTCTACCACGGTTTTTTCCATCATGGACGGCCCAAAGAATGTCATGCAGCTGCGTCTCCGGCCCGCCCAGGACGAAAAGCCCATTTTCTGTCATGATTTTTTGTCATAGAAGTAGGAGCCCACCACATCTATGATTTTTTGTCATAGAAGTGTCATATGTATGACAGAAAAAAATTTCGTTCGGCCCAAAATGTCACGGATGTGTCTTTTTTTGTAGTGGTTGTTGCCCTTGCTTGCCGCATTTGGTTGTTGCATTTGTTTGCTGCATATAGTCTTATTTGGTTACCCCTAACCCCTGTTTCGTCCGTAGATGGCGGTCAGCTTCCATGAGTTCAGTGCCATCCCCAGAGCTCCTGGTGATGTTCCTATTGCATTCAATCCCACTCCTACACCTCTCAACTTTGCCACCCTCCTTGGCGATATGTGGCGTAGCATTTACCCCATGGAGATCCACCCCATTATCAAGTATTCCAGTTTTCTGTCGGAGGAAGAATTCTGGAATATGTTGCTCATGTCCATCTGTCAGCCTCGATTCCTGTTGGTAAGCGCACCTACAGTTTACATGGTGGTTACAGTGCTACTCCCGAGCGTGCCGTTCAGCTTGCCGCAATGGCAGGAATCACCGGTCTTCGTCATCAAGAGAGCATTGTGCAAGAGAACTGTGCTTATCAGTATTATCCCACCATCACCGAGAATCCTAAGCGGATCCATTTCCCGTCTATCAATCCTCAAGATGACCCGGCTATCCTCGCCATGTCCTGTTACATGACAGTCGAGTGTCTTCTTATTTCCGAGTTAGTCCGTGATGCCATTCGAGCTAGCAGATAGCCTGGTGCTTCCCTACCTCAGTCTCCGCCAGCTTCTCCAACCCCTCCGCCTCGTCCATCCGAAGTTTTAGGGTCAGCAGTTCCACTCGCTACTCTCTTAGCTTCTTCGTCAGCTCCCAAGCCTTTGCTCAAGCGTAGGGTGTAGTCCTTCGTGTAGTGCATGTGCATCTGCTGTAGTAATATGCTTGTGTGTGCCTGTGTGGAGTAGTTTTATAGCTTGCTTGCTGTGTGTCTTGTTGCAATAAATCATTTTCTCGTGCTTCTTTATTTGAATCTTCGGTGTTACCCCTTATGAAAAATTGCTCATCAACCGACATCGGATCAGAAGAAGCCATGAGAAGTAAAGATATACACCAAGGAGCTCAGTTAAAAGCAATGAGATTTTCAGTTGACAACATTGTATTGCAGACATCCGGTCTGGATACAAATTATATTCTGCCCAGACTTTCAGCAACTAGTACCGTCAGAGATACCTATTTATTGTAGCAATGATTAAACCAACAGGAGAAAAAAATTATTCAAGTCCAATCGTGCATTTCAATTCAGAGGTATGGTCCATACACAATGATTGATTCTGCCTTGAGTCAGCTTTAAAACATGCGACACCCTGAAGTCAGTCCAAATATGCAATGAATTTAGCAAGAGCGGTCAGAAAATTCTTGTCATACGAGTAATCAGCAGCCGGAATGACAAGAATATATATATTATTTAGTTCACAAAGAAAATCAGTCCAGTCCTTCTCCAGAATTTATCAGTGAAGCGTACAAGACAAGATTCCCTAGTCTGCATCTGTAATGTATGAATGATTTCCCGTGCAAGATATTCAGACTTCTTTGATAAGGTACTGCAAAAGCTTCTGGCATAAGGTATCGAGTCTTCCCCAGCAAGTCTTTAAGGGGGGAAGCTTATAAGGTATGCTACCCAGCCTTCCTCAGCAAGATACCCGCCGAAAGCTTCAAGCACAAGCCATCCAGTCTTCCTCAACACGATATCCGGGTGGCTTCCAACGCAAGCTGCCCGGTCTTCTTCAGTATGACACTGGCACAAGATAATAAACAATGGGTTGTCAGCATATGATAGTGTTTCCCAAGAGTCAGATCTGCAACAGTTGGGTTAGAAACAAGAATCAGTCAGAACAAAGGTATGCCTCGAGAATCAGATATTTGTATATACAGTGAGCATGTTGCCAAGTTCATGCAAGTTCCTCACACAAGGAAGAATTCACAGTACGCATCCGACAACCTCACTGGATATGCAAGTGGTAGAAAACCAGTGGGTGATGCAAGAATCAACAAGTCTTGAAGAAAGACAATATTGAGACACTATCTTGGCAGTAGCGATCGAGGTCAGCCTCCTCATAGCCGGCAAAGTGAAATTATTAATCCTGTCAAGATCCTGCATAAATAGTAATGAGATCCGTACAATCACACATGAACCGGATAGATATCCCGAGACTCAAGACCAAAGTATGAATTGCAAGATATTGCACATGACAATACTCAGGGTCGTAGAAATAATCAAGGGTATATAAGGCCCCACTCTTTCAGTTAAAGATCCAGACAAAGAAAATAATAGTGAAGGAGCTAGACCAACAATATAGGTATGCCAATTATTGTGCGAACAATGTGGTATGAATGCACAAGACAGTCTTATTTCATATGAAACCTCGTGAAGAGACGCCTAAATGGTCTACTCCATTGTGGTAAGGACCTCATAGCAAGGCAACCAGCTCAGTCCACAGTATGCTCAGAGTTGTCAGCATTGTATACCCAAGTCTGTCAAGTCTGACCCAAGGATAGCTAAACATATTGACCTCAGTAACCGTGCTAAAGCATCGCACTGCCCGTCCTCCACATGAGAATACCGGCAAAATGAAGAATCAGAGTATTAAATCACAAAGCATGTGCTCTCACATATGGGAATAGATTAAAGAATAGCCTGCCTGAACGAGATTCTTTGCCAAGATCACCACCAGTCAAGTCTGCAAATGTTATAGTCATGAGATGGTGCATTTCTCTATCTGCCACGTCAAGCGACAACCAAACTTTGGTACAAATTGGATACTCAAGACCGTGAAGCCAGTCGAGATAAGTCAGAAACAACTGCCAGATGTCAGAATCCATTAGAGGAATAGGTATGATTCATATTACTGTTTTGAACCCAGAAGGCATGCATTCGAGGAACCTGATGCCTGGATATAAGGGATTCCATGTTCCACAGGAAGATGTGTTCCCAACTCCGTGGAATATTCTCGGTACTTAATACGAGAATAATATCTCCAGCAAGGATCAATATCGAGAAGGACACATATGCCAGTAGTGATAATCTTTCGAACCCCAGCTAAGCCAACAGATATGAAAGAAAATTTGAGTCTGTATGAACATGAACATATGAGGTAAGTCATGTTAGAATGTCAGATACGGGGAAGTAAACCACCCTAGATCAAGGCAGTCAGTCAGGCCAAATTCAGTGGGAACACTATATGAGAGTAAATAGGAGAAACCCGAGTTGGAAACGGTTTCTTGAAATCAGAAGATTTACTTGTTCCCTAAGCAACCAAATCTCGAGGACGAGATTTCTTTAAGGGGGGAAGGTTTGTAACACCCTGGGTTTTTGCCCATTTCTTTTTCTGATGATTTTCTTGGATTTCTTGATTTGATTTATTTATCTGTGGCTATGTGGTTCTGAAACTTGGGAAGATCATGTCTTCCTAGGTTTTATAGTGGCTTGTCATCCTCATCGTCATCCCAAGATCATGTCATTTTCATCCTTGACCTAATCCAATATTCTTTTTATTGGGAATATTCATTTTTTGATTAAAGGAATAATTCCTTTTTTCCTAGGTTGTGAAGCAACCTATATTTCTGTCACTCCCAAAATTCCCAAAAAATTCTCATAAATTGTTTGGGTCATATCTTCCTCAAATATGTCAAAATATTTCCTTGGCATCATCAAAGATAATTCACCAAAATTACTTTTTGATTCTGCCCTAAGTGGTTGTTTGAGAAGGAAGTGTCATTTATCTTTGCCTTATTGATCCCAAACTTTTTGGACATCATTGCATGTCCATATAATTGCCTGATGCCAAAATTCAACTCAATTTTCCTAGTAAATATTCCTGGGCAAGTTTTCAAAGTTCCTATCTACGGGAAGTGATTGTGAAGGAAGTACAAGCTAGGCATATCCAAATGAGTTGAAATTTTCAAGGTCCTTCATATGATCAAATCATCACTCTCCACCAAATTTGACCTCATGTAACTCATCTATGTGAGCCCAGTTCCAAATCTTGGTTTCTGGTTAGATTTTTAGTTTGTGAAGCAACTGCATTTTATATTGCTTCATTTAAGCTGAAAATTTGACAGGACAATCTCCTATCCATATCAACTGTCTCCACCAAGTTTTGGCTCAATTGATCAAACCATTTTCCCTGTGCAATTTTTCCAAGGTTCTGTCCAGAGAGATGCTATATGAAGCAAGTGCTAGTTTGGATAATCCAAATGGCATGAAACTTTTTGAGCATCTTCATATCTTCAAATCATTGGGCCATGCCCAATTTTAGCTCAACTTGCCTCTTCATGTGAGTGCTACTTCATCATCTCTTATTCTGGCCATTATAGTGGTTTCTACAGCAAGTACCCTCTAAACTCCTCCTCTTGAGATGATTCTTGGTGATCAACATCATCTTAGTATGTGATCATCACCAGACAAATCCTTTCCTTTATTCCCAAGATGGTGTCCCCACTGCACAGCACAAACACTTGGCTGTTGGTCTGCTTTGGTGCCATCTGCAAATCTCTTCTTTGCCCCTAGACCGAACTCTTTCTTCATTTAGACTAAGGGCAGTATGGACTATCTTCTGGACATGGTCGTTCCGGCCAAAACGAGCCATTTGCACCAGTGCATGAGGTGATCACGCTTGCGTCATTGCAAACTCGTGCTCTGGCTCGTTCGGGCTGCTGTTCACGTCGTCTCACTCCTCGTCTCGACCTCCATTCATGTCTAGTAGCTGCCTAGTGAGCTCTTGCGTCACCCTGTGCCTCTGCATCGTCCTGGTTCGCCAGAGATGCGCCGCTAGCGCCATGCCCGTGCCACTACGAGTTGTTCTCCTCCATTAGAGCTCTGCTTGAGCTCGCCCATGAGCTCTAGAGCCCTCCCCGCGGCTATATAAGGATGCCCCAAGTCCTTCCACAACTCACCCACTCCTTCCTCACCTCATTTGCTCACCGGAGTCCTCAGCCCCCTCCTCTTTTCGCTGCAGTTCTCCTCGGCCATCGCCGGTCTTCTCTGCTCCAGCCACCTCAGGCCTCCTCTCCTCCTCCCGAGCACTCCACTGCCTTCCCCACTCCACCGCGAGCCGCCCCACCCCTCTCCCCTCGTCGGAGCCCCTCTAGGGCCGTGCCTATCGGTGTTCTATGAACGGGGGTACTCAGACTTGCCTGCCTGCGGTCCAAGGCGTGGCTCCATCGACGGCCTGGTATGGCCCACCTTCAGCATCAACAACTCAAGACCCTCGCAAGGGGCCAGGCCTCGCGAGGCGGACGACACCAATGCCCCCAAAAGGTGCGGCCTCCTCAGGCTGGCTCTTGGGGAGAGGAGATTCCTATGCAAGCCTCACCTCGTGAGGTTCAGATGACGTGAGCCATGACGACCATGGCCAGGCGGGCGCCAGCGGGCGCAGGACAACGGTTTCCTCTTTGGTGTTAAGGAGGCAAGCGGAGGCGCAGAGTCCCGAGGAATCAGCCAAAGGTTTCCATTCCCGTGCAACAAGACCAAGACCACCAGGACGGCAGGACGGAAGTCATCTCCGAGTCCACCACGGCGTCACGACCAGAGGCTTTGCAGGCGAAGACTACTTTTGTCAGGATAAGATGTACTAGTTGTCTCCCTTCGAATTTGGCCGTTGTGGGATCCGTTCACGGCTTCATTTGGGAAGAGGACCAAGGCCACTATAAATAGAGTAGCACAACCACCGTAGAAGGGAGGGGATCCATTCCATCCTCACACCCATCAGCTCACTCGAGCACAAGAACACGCCTCCTCCTGAGGTTGTTCTCCCACTGTACTAGTTCATCACCAGCCTCTCGAGGCCAATCCACCACAAAGTAGGAGTTGGGTTTTACACCGCAAGGTGGCCCGAACCTTGGTAAACTGTTGTGTCCTGTTTCCTTGCTGTTCGTCGAGCTAGGCTGTGAGATTGGCAAGTAGGCAGCCTGGGGAGGTTGAGTTCTTCGCATGCACCCCAGAGTTCTAACCACTCAAGGGTCTGCAGAACCTGAAATCCGACATTTGGCGCACCAGGTAGGGGTGCGTCGGAGCCTCTCTTCTGCCGATAGATCCGCCACCGGTCCACTGCTCCCATGGCTGACGCTCGTCGAGCTCGTGCTGAGCGTCGGGCCACCCTCGCCGCTCGCATCGCTCAGATGGCACCGGCGGCTGACGGCTGCCCTCACTGTCCCCCGTCACCAGTGGCGAACGCAGGTACCGGCTCCGCGGGCCATGAGCAGCAGGCTTCGTCGCTGCATCCTTCTGTGCGGCGAGACGGGCGCACCGCCACCCCATCGCTGAGTCCGGCTACCTCGTCTTCCAATGCTCAACGTGGCTCGGCGAATGCGCAGGCGGCGCTGCTCATGGCACGCGGGCTTCTGCACTACCGCCGGGGTCGACAACCTATACGAGGAATGGCTGGACCGCATCGCGGAGCTCGTCAGCACCGTCGGAGAGTTTCCTGCACCGTCTCACTCGCTGCTTCACCCGCCGCCTGCCGCAGGCGATATGGACCACGGTGCGCCTCCTCCACCTCCCAGGCAAGAATTCGCCCTCGAGCCAAGGCGGGAGGCTCCTCGGTGCGATCTGCAGCGCAGGGCACCCGCGCACGACGAGGCAAGCTGCCAGGTGGTGCCGCTGCCGCAAGGAGATGCACGTGCGCTCCCAGCACCGCCACGTCAAGACCGCGCGCCTGAGGGAGTCCTAGATTATGGGGTCCTCGGTCGTCCGGGCTATGTAACATGGGCCGGACTGATGGGTCGTGAAGATACAAGATAGAAGGCCTTCCCCCGTGTCCGGATGGGACTCTGCTTTGCGTGGATGGCAAGCCTAGCGTCTGGATGTATAATTTCCTTTCTCTGTAAACTGACTCGGTACAACCCCAGGGCCCTCCGGTGTCTATATAAACTAGACGGTTTAGTCTGTAGAGGCTAAGACAAATCATATAGGCTAGACATCTAGGGTTTAGTCGTTACGATCTCGAGGTAGATCAACTCTTCTAACCCCTATACTCATCAAATATAATCAAGCAGGACGTAGGGTTTTACCTCCATTAAGAGGGCCCGAACCTGGGTAAACATCGTGTCCTCCTTTTCTCATGTTACCCTCGATCCTCAGATGCACAGTTCGGGACCCCCTACCCTAGATCGGCTGGTTTTGACACCGACATTGGTGCTTTTATTAAGAATTCCACTTTGCTGTCAACGGTGGGACCGATGGCTCGCCTTGTCATTAACGACAACATCATCTCTAGAGAGACCCTAGCTCCGGGACAGCTCCTCCAGCTCGGCGGTTTCACCATGGGTGCCCGCACGGCCTTTGAGCCAAGGGCAGCCCTCGAAATAGCTGGACATCGTCTTCACGTCGGCCTCGAACACCCGAAAAAGATGGATCCCGCAGATATGTCATCTTTAAACGAACTACTTGATCGCATCGCCGCCCTGGGAGTATCAACAGACTATGATCAGATTGGGCTTAAACCCGATTAGAGGGAAATCAGGTCCCCGCCGATCACTCATGTGGTAGCGGTTGTGGAGGAACAGGCTGATGATACTTCTCCCCCTAAGTTGAGAACAAGCTATGTTCGGATTTCTGAGTCGCACGAGCCGGATACCCATCCTCGAGAAGAGACCTCATGTCCTCCGAACATAGAACCGGGCGTTGAGCCTGAAGACTGCGAGGACGCTCCGGACCCTGGACCGGTGACTTTGCAAATTCTTGAAATTTCGGATGCAATGATGGGTCCGGATTCAGATTTTAGCCCGCCCACCCACCACATGCAATATTCCCCAAACAACTCAGGTCCTCCAGACGTACGCGACCTAATGTACATGCGGTAGCAACCTGAGGAAACAGTCCATCACTTTTGGGCCAGGTTCCTCCTTGTCAAAAACAAGATCAAGCACTTCCGTGACGATGACGCGGTTTCGATATTTCACCACAATTGCACAAACGATGGAATCCTTAACACCCTCAACCGCCACCGCATATTGCACTTTTCAGATCTGGCACACATCGTACAGAAGTATAGTGCAATGGAAAGCACCTGGAAGGCACAAACAGCCCGGTGGGAACCTCCGGCCTTCAAGCAGCCCACCGGACGGACAAAAAGGATGCACCCCTACGGGGCACCTGATCATCATCCCACGGACAAAAAAGTGAAGCCCTTTACGGGACACAAAACGGTCCCCGACGACCTGCTCGATAAACCGTGTCAGATACACACAACACCGAACACCGAACCAACACATAGCCTTCGGGCATGTTGGGTACTCCGGCATGTGGCTAAGAGCGGTGAGGCAATCCTCACCAGCATTCCTCCAGAGAGACACTCCTCAGAAAATTCCGATCTCAATGTTTTTACGGTCTTCAAGACCTTTTCTTCCAACAACCGGCGCAAGAGGGCACTGCGTGACCTTGCCGAAGTCAATCAGGTAGCCGTAGTTAATCCTTGGAATGACATGGCGATAACTTTCACCGCCGATGACGAGCCAAGGGCCAGATCAGTCCAAGCACCAGCCGCTTTGGTCTTAAACTTAATAGTAGATGGCTTTTGGCTCACAAAAGTACTAATGGACGGTGGCTGTGGATTAAACCTCATCTACGAAGATACACTCCAAAAAATGCAGATGGACAAAAGTCGCATTGAGCAAAGAGGCACCACTTTCCAAGGCATCATGCCCAGTTGAGAAGCAATAAGCTCGGGAATAATCAAACTCGACTTCGTATTCGGCATGCCGAAAAACTATAGGTCCGAAGAGTTGCTCTTCCACATGGCCCCTTTCCACAACGGATATCACGCCCTGTTAGGGCGAGAAGCATTCATCCGCTTTCAAGCTATACCTCATTATGGGTACATGAAGCTCAAAATGCAAGGGCCCAATGGAGTTATCACTATCACTAGTGATCCGGACATAGCACTCCGCGCCGAAAACAAAACCGCATCCCTAGCCCTCGAGGCTTTATCCGAGGCCCTCGCGGCCCAGGAACTGACCACTCTGCGCTCTATAGTGGACAGGGACGATGTAATCCCCGACAAGAGGCCCAAATCCACTTCTTTCAAACCAACAGACGAAATAGTTAAATTTCAAGTGCACCAGACGGATCCTATCAAAACAGCCTCCATCGAAGCACAGCTGGATCCGGCGGTCGACGTCGCTTTGCGAGCATTCTTGGATATGCCAGGAATCCCACGCAGACTGGCCGAACACAGCCTCAACATAATTGCGACGATTCTCCGAACCCAAACAGCAAGCCATGGGGGAGGAGCTGGCCAAGCTACTTGAAGCCGAGTTCATTAGAGAAATCAAACACCCGGATTGGCTGGCAAACCTGGTCATGGTACCAAAGAAGGACACATCCTGGCACCTTTGTGTCGATTTAAAGGCTCTCAATAAGGCTTGCCCTAAGGATCCCTTCCCACTACCTCGCATCGACCAAATCATTGACGCAACCGCAGGACACTACTCATTGAGTTTCCTCGATGCATACTTCGGATATCATCAAATTAAGATGAAGGAGTCTGACCAAGCTGCGACAGCATTCATTACCCCCTATGGGCCTTTCTGCTTCAACACTATGCCTTTTGGGCTAAAAAACGCCGGTGCCACTTACCAACGCATGATTCAAACATGTCTAGAGAAGCAAATTGGCAAGACGGTGGAAGCCTACATAGACGACATCGTCATCAATACTAAACATGTCGAATCATTGGTGGATGATCTATGACTCACATTTGACAACCTCCGGACATATGATATCCGACTCAATCTAGAAAAATGTGTCTTCGGCGTCCCAGCCGGAAAATTACTCGGGTTCATCATGTCCAATAGAGGAATGAAGCAAACCCAGCAAAAATCTGAGCCTTGTCACAATTGGCAACACCAATAGACTTAAAGCAAGTCCAAAAACTAGAGGGGTGTGTGGCAGCATTGACCCGCTTCATCTCCAGACTAGGAGAAAAGGCACTGCCACTTTATCGCCTGCTCCGAAGTACCGACCACTTTAAGTGGACGGACGCGGCAACAGCTGGATTAGAAGAAATAAAAACCTTGTTAGCAAGCAACCCAATCCTTGCCACACCAAACGTCGGCGAGCCTATGTTGCTCTACATATCCGCAACTCACCAGGTGGTGAGCTTTGTGCTCGTCGTCGAACGAGAGGAAGAGGGACACAAATTCCCACTCCAAAAACCAGTATACTATGTATCGACGGTCCTTACACCATGCAAATCCCGATACCCACACTATCAAAAGATATCCTATGCGGTCTTCATGGCATCTCGGAAGCTGCGGCACTACTTTCAAGAGTCCTCGATCACGGTGTCTTCTGAAGCTCCACTCAACGACATCAAAAACAATCGAGACGCCACCGGCCGCATCGCCAAATGGGCTATAGAACTCTTACCATTTGAAATAACATACAAGCCATGCCGAGCTATTAAATCTCAGGTGTTGGCTGACTTCGTCGCCGAATGGACAGAAGCCGAGCTCCCTAAAGAATACAACACATACTCCAACTGGGTGATGTACTTCGACGGCTCTAAAATTTTAGCCGGATTGGGGGCTGGTGTCATCCTAACATCCCCTATAGGGGACACAGTCTGTTATGTATTACAAATCATGTATACGGACTTCAATAACATGGCCGAATATGAAGCACTATTGCATGGACTTCGGATGGCCGTTTCTATGGGCATACAACGCCTTGAGGTGTGTGGGGATTCGAACCTCGTGATATCTCAAATAAATGGAGAATTCGATGCAAAAGATCCAAAGATGGCGGTCTACCGCAATGCGTGCTCAAAATATCGGCTCAGTTTGAGGGGCTTGAGTTTCACCATGTGGCTCGAGACAGTAATCAGGCAGCACACATCCTTGCTCGAATGGGCGCTAAACGCGACCCCATCCCGCCTAACACCTTTGTGGAAAGGCTTTTCAATCCATTCGTGGTATGGCAAGACGAGAGCGGAAATACCAGTCCGGCACCGATCACACCCCCAGAGGCCGAACACGATTCCGATATCATCGGGGGCTCGGGCACTGAACCAACGCCTTCCGCCCATGTAATCATGGCGGTTATTGCTCCATGAACCGAACCCTTCTTAGCCTACCTTAATAGGCAGGAGCTCCCTGATGACCAAAACGAGGCCCGTCGCATAGTTCGATGCTCCAAAGCATAGAAAGTTCATGAAGGAGAGCTCTACAAGAAAAACACTACTGGAGTCCTTCAAAGATGTATCTCCGAAGAGGAGGGGCGGCAGCTCTTGGCCGAAATACAAGTTGGCCCCATCACGCCGCAGCTCGGGCCCTTGTAAGCAAAGCCTTCCGTACAGGCTTCTTCTGGCCCATGGCCCGAGTAGATGCACAGACCCTTGTACAGCGCTATGTCGGATGCCAGCTCTTTGCCAATCAAAACCATATGCTGCCCACTGCCCTAAGAACTATTCCCATTACCTGGCCTTTTGCGGTCTGGGGGCTAGATATGGTCGGACCCCTTAAAGGGGGAAGCCATAAGAAGAAATACCAAATGGTCATGGTGGATAAATTCACTAAATGGATACATGCCAAACAACTAAAAACAGGTGAAGCCGGACCAGTGATAGATTTCATATCCGGCGTGGTACACCGTTATGGTGTCCCGCACAGCATTATCACTGACAACAGTTCTAATTTCACAGCCGATGAGCTAAAAATTTGGTGTGCTAACCTGGGCATCAAGCTCGACTACGCCTCCGTATATCATCCTCAACCAAACGGTCAAGTCGAGCGGGCCAATGGCCTGATAATGAGAGGCATCAAATCCATACTAGTGCGATCCCTAAAGGAGTCAGATAAACACTGGGTCGAGGAACTCGATTCCGTACTCTGGGGGCTGCGGACCATGCCCAACCGCACGACCGGATATACACCATTCTCCATGGTGTACGTCACAGAGGTTGTCTTACCCTGCGACATTATTCATGATTCACCTCGAGTGCGCATGTATGAAGAGAGAGAAGCTGAGCTTGATCGGCAGGACAACTTAGATGGCCTGGAGGAGGAGCGCGATGTCGCCAAAGCCCGTTCCGCATTCTCAACCACAAGCTTGAAGATACTTATAACGTCGGTGAGCTCGTTTTACGCCTCCCAGAGAAGAAAAAGGACAAACTTAAACCAAAATGGGAAGGTCCCTTCATTATAGATGAAGTTCTCACTCGAGGAGCCTACCGTCTTCGCAATGCATCGGATAATCGCTTAGAGCCGAACCCTTGGAATGCTGCCTGGCTCCAAAGATTCTACACATAAGTCCGGCCGTGCTCTTTTTCATTCTTTTGTCTCCTTTTCAATTTTTTCCTTCCCTTTCTCGTTTTTATATTTGTTTCCCATGGCATGTTCAGATAAGCCGAACACTTGAGGAGTGCACATCCTTAAATGTACACACCCTACCATTGCTGGGGGCTTCTGTAAGTAGAAGCTTATTATTATACCAAGCCTAGAGCTCAAAACAAAAGTGTCATTTGCGGATATAAATCCTTTTTGCCATTATATGCACCTCTATGACTTAAGTTTTTGCCAAGCTGGGTTGCCTTGCTCCTGTACTTATGCCCTACGTTCCCGATTGCTTGGCTAGGGCATAAAGGGAGCACCTCTGCGATTGTTACAACCGGGTTATCCAGACATGTACCTCAGATGGGTGAAGCCGAAAGCTAGCATTCTTAAGGGAATAATTGGCCAGCCCTAATTTGATAGATCGTTGTCATATTGCAACCATTTCAAGCACTGCGTGAAAATTTTCCGTACTACGGACCGCACGCTCCCGGCATTTGTAATCATAAAATGCCGACCCAAGGAAAGGAACCCTTAACGGAACTATTTTCCTTGGAAGATGTTTCTTACATACGTAATATAACATACATCCCGGACTTGAATTTTTAGTCTGTTCGAGCACAATGACTGGGTTGCCTGGTTTCCGGATAGATACTCCTTTTTTGTCTTAAGTATTTGGAAACACTCCACCATTTTGGTTCGGAGGTTAAAGCCGAAAGCCAGTGATGACAAAATCATTTCACATGTTTGGATCTAACCAAAGGTTGATCATAAATACAAATTGATACACTCAGCCAAAAACCTACTCCTTCTCTAGGCCGTCTACAAGGCTGTCTAGTCTACAGTCTTCCTGCGAATATTTTGCAGCGGTCATTACTTGATCATAGACCAGATTTAAAGGGATTTCCTTCCCATCAGGTCCCTGTGGTCCTACTCGGGCCATATGATTTGGGTACAGCTTCGTGAAGCGTGTCTTCACCATGGCCCAGGCTTCTCGTGCGCCTTCACGGCAGGCTGACATCTTCCATAGCTCGAATAGGCGCCGGGCACCTTTGAAGAGGTTTGCCAGACCCTCCATACTTTCTGGAGGGGTGTCAGATGGCCATAACGCCTTCTCCATACTCCTCATGACTTTCCGGGCCCGAGCGTGCGGAGTGAACAACTCCTTTAGCACATCGCCTTGAAATCCGGACACTTCCTCTTCCGGCCGACCAGTTAACAGACCTGCAGCAAGGAAAGTCATGATATTTAGCATTATGGACTGAACTTGAGCACCTATGGTGGTACTGAATAAGAGGGGAGGACATACTAAACATGCCGCCCTTCAACTGTTCATTTTCCTTCTAACGGCCGATAGCTGAGCCTTCAAGCTCTCTATCTCTTCAGATTGTTTGTGTTTTTCCTCCTCAAGTTTTTTCTCCATGGATGTGCCCGTCGCGGTCTCCTTCAATTCCTCTAGTTCGGCGGTGATCGCATTTAGCTGCGTCTGGTTTGTGTTCAGCTCCTGGGCTAGCATAGTGTCCTTTTCTTTCAGAACCTGCAAAAGTTATCGATCATTAAATCGGTTTGCTTCACCGCTTTAAGTCTCGGGGGCTACTGGCATATGACTATACAAATTGCATCAAATCATACCTATATATCCTTGGAGAATAGTTGAACGACTCCGGCAAGTCCCTCATGAGCAGCTCAAAAATATGCATCCACCGAACTCATTGCGGCAAACTCTTGTTCGGAAAAAGCTGGAGCACACATGGCCTCCTTTAATCGACGGTGATTCATCACACTCTCCACTTTGGAATTTGTGACTGATACATCATCTGGATCATCTTGAGGAGGCGGAATGGGCATTGCATCGGCTCGCATCCTAGTTGACGAATCCGGCACCGGATTAGTGGACATTTGGCTAATCGGGCATTTTCCCATGGTCTTCCGCCTACTCCTCCTGATGTCAAGGTTAAAAAGGGAAAATGTTTAATAATCCAGACTATTGTCTAGGCATGCATTAAAGCATATGTACCTCTCGGAGGCCTGTGAGTTCTCTGTAGTACTCCCAGCTTCTTTTCGTTTCGAACGACGGCCTTATGTAGGGGCCACCCTTGAGGAGATATGGTCCCTAGAGCGCCGATCCTGTTAAAATCTGGATCAGTACGATGGGTAAAGATACGGATTAGAATCTTATTTTAGGAAGTTTCCGGATTCTCGCGATGCAGAAGGGATAGAGGCGAGGGTAGTCGGCGGTGATAGCCACTTCCGAACCGTCATGGCTCGTTTGGTAGAATACCCCGTCGTCGAATACTATATATATGTCTGGATCCTCACAGAAGCCAGGATCCTTATCACGATTATGATCCTTAGCCTAGGAGCAGGACAGTGGATGTCTTCGGTCATCCTCCTCCATGACTGTTGGTGGCAGCAACAGGCAAATTCAGTTAGTATCTGCAATACAATAAAGTGAGCACAGACAATCGAGATCTTACCCTTTATCTGCACACTACTAGAAAAAGGCCTACTAGTGGCGCACCAGTTTTGCCTACTAATGGCGCACTACTGGTGCGCCACTAGCATCACGCCACTAGTAATTTTACTAATGGCGCACCGCTGGTGCGCCATTAGTATATGCCACGGTGCGCCATTACTATCGGACTTAGTAATGGCGCACCACATAGAAGTGCGCCATTAGTAACAATTTTTTTTCAAATTTTTTTTCAAATTTTTTTTATTTTTTTCAGAAATATTTTTTTCAAAAAAATGTTCAATTTTTTTTTCAAATTTTTCTTAATCTCGGGTCACTATGGCTTAATCTCAGGTCAATATGCTTAATTTCAAGTCAAATCGCACTAAGTGGTCAAACTTCCCGGAAGGTCATCCATCCTCACACTACTCCAGCCCGAGCACGCTTAACTTCGCGGTTCTATCCAACCCCAGCACCACCTCACTTAACAGCCACTTGTTGATATATCTATCATATCAATCCTATTAAACCTTGTTGATGTCTAGGACTTTGTTCATATTCATGAGTATGATGAAATTTTGAAAAATATTTCAAACTTCCCTGTCATATTACGAATCATTTTTTGAAAAAAAAATCCAAAAAAATTTCAAAACCAATATTTTGTTCTGTTACTAGTGGCGCACCTAGCAACCGGTGCGCCACTAGTAAGTTTGAAAAATTTTGAATTTTTTTGCCTCTAGATCTTCAAAGCCCCGTATCTTTTTTTCGGTTAGGTTTTTGAGGATTTTGAAAATGTTTAACGGGGTTCCCCCGGTTAAATTCGGATGTAACTTTTTGAGTAGATGATTTTTCATATAAAAAACTTTTTCATTCGAGTTCGTATGCAAAAGTTTTGCAAATAAAGTCGAAATTCATATTTGTTAATTTTCCCAACAACTAGAGCACATATCACATGGGAAACTTATTTTATTTTATTTCCATCATTTTCTTTTTTTTAAACTGAAAAGGCGGTCCACAGGGGGGGTGCATTCGGTGGAATGGGCCAAGTTACTAATGGCGCACCGTGGGGGTGGTGCGCCATTAGTAGTTCAACTAGTAATGGCGCACCACCCCAATCGTGCGCCATTAGTAGTTTTTCAAAAAAATAAAATTTGAAATAAAATTTGTAACAAAATTACTAATGGCGCACCTGTGAGTGGTGCGCCATTAGTAGTTCAACTAGTAATGGCCCACCGTGGGAGTGGTGCGCCATTAGTAGTTGAACTAGTAATGGCGCACCGTCCCACGGTGCGCCATTAGTAGTTTAAAAAATAAAAATAAAAAAAATTTGAAAAAAAAATTTGAAACATAATTACTAATGGCGCATCGTGGGATGGTGCGCCATTACTAGTTGAACTACTAATGGCGCACCATCCCACGGTGCGCCATTAGTAGTTTTGAAAAAATTAAAAAAAAAATTTACTAATGGCGCACCAACACATGGTGCGCCATTAGTATATAGTAATGGTGCACCACATGTCTGGTGCGCCATTAGTGGCCATATCATCTATAGCCCTTTTCCTAGTAGTGGCAATTCAATGGGAGTATACATAGAATAAGCCTCCCAGCATTTTAACCGGAGGAAATCTTCTTTTTCGCCCTTATATAGCTCGGCCAGCATGGTGGCCAATTCGGTTGGGTTATCTAGACCCTCCCGTCTATTACTCTGGATTGGAGAGGCTGAACGCACCTCTTTATTGCAGTCGCCATGACCTCAACTATTGAGAGTTCGGTATGGGCGAGAAATCTGACCTTGCTAACCAACCTCCTTATCTCTGCATTGTCCTCTTCCTTGGGACTGCGGGGATGCCAGTTGAGGCGCTTCCTTACAGGAGCACTGGAAAATTCAGGGAGGCCGCTCCGAACTAGGTCTGGCATTGGGACGTCGTCCACATAGAACCATTTTGAAGACCACTGCGGGTATACCTCTTTAGGTGTTCCTACGAGGTATCCGGATTCGGCTATGCGCCATACTTCGGCGCCGCCCACCTCAAATATGGAACCTCCTCGATGGCGGGGAACAAGACAGAAAAACTTCCTCCATAATTCAAAATGGGCTTCAATGCCCAAAAATAGCTCGCAGAGGGCAACAAATCCTGAGATGTGCATAATCGAACCTGGGGTGAGGTTGTGTAGTTGGATGCCGTAAAATTCCAATAACCCCCTGAGGAAGGGATGGATTGGAAATCCTAGGCCCTGCAACAGGAATGGGACGAAGCACACCCTGTCCTCCTTATTGGGGTTGGGGAAATTCTCATCCATTGCGTCGTTGCCTACTGAATACAATCCCGCTCGAACGGAGACTAGATCCGCGAGGGGGAGGTAGCCTTGCATTTGGAGTCAGCTTAACTGAAGATAAGGCACGGAGCAACTCTGCCAATCACCCTCTTGAGGGACGTGGGGGCGCGAAGAAGAGCCTGGGGCGCTCGTCATGATGGAAGGCTTTGCTTGTGGCTAAACTTGGCAGTTTTCCCTCTGCGCGATGTGAGATGCCATTTGGAGATCTGTATCTCCTTGTATAGATGCCATCCGAGCGTGGCGAAGGACTTATTTGCAAAAAAGCATGGACTGTTCATATTCACTCAGCGTGTGGAAATCGAGGCGTCGGCAGGGGGAATGGTAAAAGGCGTCATGATTATCACCAGATTGTCATCGACCCGGATTATAGTGAAGAACCCGCCTGGCAAAGCCGAAGACATGAGGCGAATACTATGTCGTCATTGAAGGCAAGTTCGGGGGCTACTGAGGGAGTCCAAGATTATGGGGTCCTCGGGCGTCCGGGCTATGTTACATGGGCCCGACTGATGGGCCGTGAAGATACAAGATGGAAGGCTTTCCCCCGTGTCCGGATGGGACTCTCCTTTGCGTGGATGGCAAGCCTAGCGTCCGGATGTATAACTTCCTTTCTCTGTAAACTGACTCGGTACAACCCTAGGCCCCTCTGGTGTCTATATAAACTGGAGGGTTTAGTCTGTAGAGGCTAAGACAAATCATATAGGCTAGACATCTAGGGTTTAGTTGTTACGATCTCGAGGTAGGTCAACTCTTGTAACCCCTATACTCATAAAATATAATCAAGCAGGACGTAGGGTTTTACCTCCATTAAGAGGGCCCGAACCTGGGTAAACATCGTGTACCCCTTGTCTCCTGTTACCCTTGATCCTCAAACGCACAGTTTGGGACACCCTACCCAAGATCGGCCGGTCTTGACATCGTGCCCCCTCGCCTGCAGTGGTGGTGCGTGAGCGCCAAGCTCCAGCTCCACCTCTGTGATTGGCCCCCATGACCACGGTAGGATGCCGCGCGTTCACTCTGAAGCTGTGCAGCGTTGTCTGGCCGGGGAAGTTCATGCCCGACCTACCTCCATGCTACGACGGCACCCCCGACCTTGCTGAGTTCCTGTAGCTCTACGAGTTGAGCATCGAGGCGGCCAACGGCGACGCGAAGGTTATGGCGAACTAGTTTCCCATGGCCCTCAAAGACGGTGCGCGCTCGTGGCTCCTGAACCTCCCCGCGGGATCGATCTCCTCCTGGGACGAGATGTGCGAGTGTTTCATCGCCAACTTACAGGGCACTCGCGACCGCCCACCAGCCGTGGGTGACCTACGGCGCATCAAGCAGTAGCCAGGAGAAACCTTGCAGAAGTACATCCAGCACTTCACCAATGTTTGCCTCAAGATCCCCAAGGTTTCAGATGAGGCCATCATCTCGGCGTTCATTGATGGCGTCTGCAACGTCAAGATGAAGGAAGAGCTCGCCATACACGAGGACATGTGCACGGCTCTGGAGATGTCCAACAGGGCGACCAAGTGTGCGAGAGCTGAGGAGGGACGCCTCTCCCTCCTCGAGCTCCCTGAGGCTGACACGGAAGACAAGAAGTGTAGGATCGAAAGTATGTCTAGAGGGGGGGTGATTAGACTACTTGACCAAATAAAAATCTAGCCTTTTCCCAATTTTAAGTCTTGGCAAATTTTAAGTCTTAACACAAGTCAAGCAATCAACCTACACATGCAATTCTAAGAGTATAGTAGCGGAATGTAAATCATTGCATATAAGGTAAAGGGGAGGAGTTTGGAGGGAGCAAACGCAATGTAGACACATAGATTTTTGGCGTGGTTCCGATAAGTGGTGCTATTGTACATCAACGTTAATGGAGACTTCAACCCACGAAGGGTAACGGTTGCGCGAGTCCGCGGAGGGCTCCACCCACGAAGGGTCCACGAAGAAGCAAACTTGTCTATCCCTCCATGGCCATCACCCACGAAGGACTTGCCTCACTTGGGTAGATCTTTATGAAGTAGGCGATCTCCTTGCCCTTACAAACTCCTTGGTTCAACACCACAATCTTGATGGAGGCTCCTAAGTGACACCTAACCAATCTAGGAGACATCACTCTCCAAAAGGTAATAGATGGTGTGTTGATGATGAACTCCTTGCTCTTGTGCTTCAAATGATAGTCTCAACCAACACTCAACTCTCTCTCACAGATTTGGATATGGTGGAAAGATGATTTGAGTGGAAAGAAACTTGGGGAAGGGTAGAGATCAAGATTCTTGTGGTTAGATTGGAATGTCTTGGTCTCAACACATGAGTAGGTGTTTCTCTCTCAGAAAATGAATGTTGGAAGTGTAGGCACGTTTTCATGGCTCTCTCACCAAATGGAGAAGGGGTGGAGGGGTATATATAGCCTCCACACAAAATCTAACTGTTACACACAATTTACCAAACTCGGTGGGACCGAATAGTGAAACTCGGTGAGGCCGAATTGGTTCAAAATGTGAACGTTAGGATTTTCGGTGGGACTGACATGATCAACTCGGTGGGACCGATGTGCTAGGGTTAGGGAAAAACTTCATCTTGGTGAGAACGATCACATGAACTCGTGTCAGGACCGGTTTTTCGGGATATTAATTTTCCAGAAAATGGCCCTTGTGCTCACCAGCCCCAGGATTACTGTTAGCTGATGAGGCACCAACTTGATACAGAAATTCCAAGCAAAGTACAAAATATGTAGTACAAGACCATTGTGGCCTATGAGTACAACACTTGGTTTCTAGTGGTTGATGGCGGAAGTGGTTTGTGGTTCATCTGCGTCTATGGGACTCCATTTCCCACAAGAACAGCTGACCAGGATAACTCCTATCTTCGCGAGGCTGCTATCATCATTGCGTAGGTTCCGGGGCTGTCATCGCAATGCTATCTCCATGCGAGAAATCTGGCCAAGACAATAGCCAGGGACAAGCCAGTGAGTACTTTTGAATGTACTCGCAAACATTTTGAACACGGGTATAATATAATAAGGGATAATCATGCTCTGAAATATTCTATGATCATAACGTCTGTCACGAAATAAACGAAGTCCATGATGTACACATGCGGATAAAATATGAATATGCAATACGGGAGTAGAAATAGAATGCACCGATCGAGTGTCTGAAGCGACGCCTCGAATAAGACAAATCATGCCTCAGTCGGGCGTCTAATTGACACCACAATAAAGGACTTATAGACAATAAAAATAACAAGCATGCCACAGTCGGGCGTCTATGCGACACCACATAAAGGGCTTATAAATAATAAAAATAACAAGCATGCCACAGTCGGGCGTCTGAGCGACACCACATAAAGGGCTTATAATAATTGCAGTGAGTATCCAGGAGGTAGGACCGTCCCAGGGATACTCAATATTTCAAATAATGTAAATGGTTAGTCCATAATAATAATAATCATAAACATCACAAGTCACAAGTCATGATCCAAGTTCTGGTTTAACAGTTTTCTCCTCCGAAGACCGACACTAAGACCGACACTTGACCCATCCCAGACTGTAGTCCTTAACCATGGACACGGCTATTCGAATAGATGTATAATCTCTGCAGAGGGTGTACTCTTTACCCACGGGTAACGGATTTTTTTAGTCCATCGGGACTAATTCCCTCTACGGTCTTTTAATTGAAAACACGCCTGACCTGCACACACCAGCTTAACTTACCGGTGTCTGGAATCACCCACGACACCTGTCAAGCAAAACTCTGAGTGGGGAGGCTACAACCTCGACGTAGCATGGGATCACAAAATTTATACCGCGCGCAAACTAGGGGAGCTACCCCTTCGGCTACAACCGAAACACCCATGCCCCCTGACCGGATGACTGGCTTTAATCCATGGCCATGGAACCCTCATCACGGCCTCTCTGTACGGTGTGTGCTAGAAAGGGGTTGACAATTTACTGAACCGTACCCTACCTATGGCAGGGACAAGTGGTAGTACGAAGCAAGTATGGGGGTTACTGGAACAAGACTCGATCTACAGCCGACTCAGGAGGTTCAAGTATTCCTGTATGATTAGCATAACCAAAAATATTTCCATTAACAGATAAACTCACCACTCATCAAGCCTCACTATGCCATACCGGACATACTCGTCTCAACGAGGAACTAGGGACAAGCTCGTGTCTACCCAAGACCGCGACTTTCCCGGCTTCCTTCTGGTATGCATGAGAAGCTTACGAGGATGATTACCATCACCAGCATATCCATTTCTAACAGCAAAGCATCTCCATTATGCACCCATGCATATGATTTTATCGTCACATAAAATAACGTATGCTCCAAGTCAAGGTGGTGTTGTAACCGTATCAACAACACACAAAAATATTATGCCAGAGTTCAGAATGCTTGCCTTCGGGTTGTGGAGAGGAAGTGTGCATTCCAAAACTTTTTTTGAAAGTTTTCTTCTCTCTCCATTTCCTATTTTGGAAAATATTCAAATAACATATATTTCAAAAACAGTACAAAAAGTTGTCCTAATTTTTTTTGAAATAGATCTTAAAATAAACTAGATGAAATTTGAGAGAGGTAGGAAAAAGAATCAACTCATTTGGAGTTTTATTTTAAAAGATATAGCCAGTCAAAGTTTTGTTTTTAATAAAACCAGAAAAAGAAAACGTTTCGGAGGGGCTTACGCTTTCTGTTTAGCGAAAACGTATTTTGCGAAATACGCCTCCACTTAAAACACACGTCGGCGGGGCTGGGTCGCTGACAGTGGGTCCAGCGGGCCCACTGGTCAGGTTTGACTAGTCCCATCTCCCTCCCCTTCCTCTGCCCGAGCGGAGGCGGAACTCCGGCGATCGACGCCGGCGAACGGCGGCTCTTCGCGGGCTCCGGAGGGCAGGGATGGATCCGTGGTTCCAGGGCGGTCCTCCCGGTGGTCGCTAGGCAGGTGGGGACGGAGGGAGTCGCCGGCGGTGAGCTCCGCGGCGGAGGAGGCTTCGGGTGGTTTGGGGTTTTCGAGCGAGCATGAGGTGTCGGGTGGCTCCGCAAGCTCGAGGGGAAATGGGTGGTGGTGTTGGATGGCCGGGGGAGGGTCTGGTTGCAACGAACGGTACCGGATGGCGGCGGCGGCCGAATCGGCCGGAGACGGGGAAGAAAGCTTCCCGACGTCGATTGCTGGGTGTTGGGGGCACTAGGGGATAGAACGAGGTTGCCTGAGTGCTTGGTCGAGCTCGGGGTCCCCTTATATAGGCGTTCGAGGTCGGTTCCGCGCCTGCCGTGGATAGGATTGCCGGCAAACCGCCATTCTATAGTTGGGGGCGCGTGGCGGCGACGGGCGCTAGCGGACGTGCTTCAGGATAAGCTCGAGCTGCTCCAGGGGGCAGCTGGCGCGCTGGTGTGGCTCGGGCGGCGCCGTCCAGGGCAGAGGTTGTCGGGGTGGCGGTGGCGGCTTGTGGTGGCGGCGCTGTAGAGCGCCAGGAGGGGGCCAGGGCGGCTCTGCGGCGAGGGAGGGGTCGGGGCTCGGCGGCTGCGAGCGGGAAGGGTCAGCACGAGCGCGGGGGTGGGCGGCAGCGAGATGTGGCGGCTCGGTGTACGCGCGTGCAAAACGTGCGCTCTAGGCGCGCCCAGAGCGTGCACACCAACTGTTCGGCAAAATGCCAATGCGTGCCACAGGGTTTGGGTGAGGCTGGCAATTAGCAGACCTAGGTTAGGAGTAGCTAGGATCTTAGTGGACAAGGTTACTGGGTCAGTGGATTAAGTACACAGTGCAAACTAAAAATCATGTCAAAACTAACTATGCACACCAAGTGTTCGACAGAATGTCATGGGCATCTAGGCAACTCTTGGGGTGGCCAAAAACTCCAGATCAGGGTCTCCCTAGATGTAGGTGATGATGGCAAGATCATTTGGGCAAAACCAGAAACTTGCTAGTGCAAGTTTTGCAAACCTTCAGTTTTGGACAGAAAGAAGAAGGCCTTATTGCATGCACTTAAAACCCTCCAATGGGTCCACTCTTCTGGACTTAAGGGTTTTGCAGGGAGGTCTATAAGTAGGAAAAAGCTCAAGGGCACTAGAGCAAAATAAATTAGGGTTGCAGTACAAAACACTAAGTTGGACCAGAATGAAAATGAGGTTGATTCACTCAAATATTTCAAACAACACCAATGGGTTTTTGCATGAAGTTGAATCATATGTATCTACTGACATCTCCAAACACTTGGAAGAATTTTTAAAGGAATATTTAAATAGGTTGTAGTGCAAAAATACCTACTGGACCAGATTTAAAAAGTTGATGTAGAGCTCAAAATCTCCAATAACCAAAAGATATTTTTGCATAAAAGTGATGTGGAAACATCACATGACATCCCCAAATTTTGGTGAAAATTTTAAATGCATTAATCAAATGGTTGCAGTGCAACAGAGGCTCCAAATTTATGAAAAATCATTTTAAAAGAATAAAGCTCAGGAAAAACAATTATGAAAATAAATCCACTGATAAATAATTGTTTTATTGAGAGAGCATACAAGTCCAATAATACTTTTGGAAAGTTTCCACTTATGTAAAAACCCACAATATTAAAGAGAAGAGGGGTTCTGAAATCAAAAGAGAAATCCAGAAAAATAGAAATTTATTTTCCTGGCAAAATTTAATTAATAAAACAAGGTCAAAATTTTGGGGTGTTACAACTCGGTGAGAACGATTTTAGTAATAAGCAAATAGAGACTTGGTCAGGCAAACTCGGTGGGACCGATCACGCATTTTGGCGAGATCGAAACGTTACGAAAAGGAAACAGAGAGTTTGCATTGCCAACTCGGTGGGACCGATCGCTCATCTCGATTAGACCGAAACGTTACAAAGGGAAACAGAGAGTTTGCAATCCCATCTCGGTGAGACCGAGATCCCTATCGGTGAGACCGAATTGATTAGGGTTTCTGGCAGTGCCTATGTCAAATGAACTCGGTGGCGCCGAATATATCAAATTGGTGGGGCCGAGTTTGACTTTAGGTTTTGGACATAATTGGAAATGAGAAATTGGTTGAGGGCTTTTGGAGCATATCACTAATTAAGCATTTCGAGCAAGCAAGCCATTAAGCAACACCTCGTCCCCTTTTAATAGTATTGGCTTTTCCTATGGACTCAATGTGACCTTGGATCACTAAAATGAAAATGTAGAGTCTTGAGCTTTTGCCAATATGTGTCCTTAGCATTTTGAGGGGTCCACTTCTCTAGTCCATGCCATACCAATCATTGTGTCACATCCCTAGCTTCTGGTACTGCCTAGTGTTTGCATCTTGCTTGCATCATGTTTAATTTTCATGGAAATTTGAAATGGGGATGTTCAAACCCAAGCATCAAAAGGAATTCCAATAGGTTCAACTAAAATATTTTTCAATGATTTCGAAATGCCTTTAAAAATGTTCATCATTTCTGGATCAAGGTGGAAGCATCTACCAAAAATGGTTCACATTTTTAGGACATATTTGGAATTTGAATTAATTCAAACATATTTGAATTGGAGCTATTTAAATGCTATATATATTTTAGATGCTCCAAAAATGTTGGAAATTGTTAAGGGTCACTAGAATAATTCAGAAAGCACCCATAATTATTTAGTATTTTTTCTAAGTCAAAACAAACTTGCAAAATAGAAAACAGAAGATAATTAGAAAAATAAAACACACACAGAGAGAGAGTTTCACCTGGGCTCACCTGGCGGCCGACCTAAGCTGACCCAGCCCTCTGGCTCTACCAGTCATCCCCGTCCTCACGCGAGGAGGATAGGGCGTGTGGTGAGAGCGCGCGGCCACACGCAGGCCACCTCCACCCTGCCTGCTTCACCACCCGACGGCCTAGACGGCCCTGGAGACGCCACGCACCCCCTGGCCTCTCTCTCACTCTCTCCCGTGCCTTCCCCCTCTCTGCTCTCTCTCTCTCGACCGGACCCGGCACCTGAGGCCGCCGACGAGCACCACCGTTGCCACAGCCGTCCCCACGCCTCTCCGTGCGGTCCCCACCGTCCGCCTCGACGCCATGAAGCTTCCCCGTCAACAAGCGCAAGCCCGGACGCCGTTCACCGCTGACTACGCTGTCATCCTCGTCCTCTGCATCCGACGACCGCCGTCGTTGATTCGCCGTCTTCGCTGCCTCCCCGATCCAGCTGAGCTCCGCCTCGACCCCACAGTGAGCTCCGCCATTTTCTCCCCTGCCCCCTGAGCTCGTCCTTGTCCCCTAGCCGCGCTAGCCACCAGAGCCGAGAGCTCCTAGCCGCCGACCATGAAGCCGTCGAGGCTAGAGCGAGCACCGCTCGCGTTTGAGCGCTCCATCGTGCTAAGCACATTGCCAGGAGCTCCAAACACCCAGCCGCCCGTGTGGTAGTGCCACGTAGGGATCAACCCGTTGTTGGCCAAAGTCCGGCTGCCACCTCCGTGGTCGTGGCCATCGTTTCCGGCGACCCCGGGGCCTCCCGAGCAGCCAGCTAGATGCGGGCGTGTGCGGGCTATCTTCTGGTGGCCTTCGCACGTCCACCCACCGCCTGTAGCGCAGCTCCGGCGAGCTTCCACCGTAGTTTTGGTCACTGCCGGCGGAACACCGGCGAGAGCCTACGTGACACAGTCATTATCGCTAATCCCACCTATTTAGCCACCTCACTGCCACTGACAGCGGGTCCCACCGCTGGTCAAACCCAGTTAGCACTAGATTTGACCGGTTTCGTCCAATGAGTCACTGACCAGTGGAGCCCACTGGTCAGGTTTGACCTGGACCGCGCGTGTTGGCTTGCTGACGTCACACAGTCATCATGCTGATGCAGTAAAGGATTTTCTGGATGAAGACTAATTCAGGAAATTCCAGAAAATGACTTAAACTTCAAAAATTCATAGAAAATAATCTATAACTCCAATGGAAATAATTTATATATGAAAAATTATCAGAAAATACGAGGAATCTGTTTATGGTATTTTCATGCATGTTGGAACAACTTATTGCTGCGATCTAGGACAAATCAAATGTGTGGCGTTTGAATAAACACATAAGAAGTTTGAATTTGAACCCTTGGTTCAAACCAACTTCATTTAATCTGGTTTCGAGTTGCATTAGCTCAAATCACAGCATATTGCTATGTCACGATCATGCATCATATTGTTGCATTGCATTGATTGGGTTCCGTCTTGTTTGTCGGTGCTTGTTCCCTCGCGGTAGACGTGGTTCCGACGATGAGATCGATGACACCGATGAAGAGCTATACTATCTTCAGAAGTGCCAGGCGAGCAAAACCCCCTTGTTCATTCTGATACAATCCTACTCTCTCGCTCCTGCTCTCTCTTACTGCATTAGGACAACAACGATTCAACTGTTACATGCTGCGGTAGTTGAACTCCTTTCCTCTGCACGACCTGTCTTTGCCACAGTAAATAGATGAAACCCACTAGCATGAGTAGGAGTTGTTTGAGCCTTGATGTGCCTACTCATTCATGCTTGTTTTTCATGCCTGCTACTACTTAGAGTTGAGTCAGGTCTGATTCATCGGGGATGAATTGGAGGTGTGTGAACATGTCCTACTGTTGAGAGCTAAGTGTGTGAACATGATTTGGTAAAGGTATATAGGAGAGGCCACGTAGGAGTACATGGTGGGTTGTTTCATTGGAACCGTCCTTAGGAACTGAGATTTGTATGTGTCATTTAAGATCAGCTACTACCACACATTGGGATCCTTAATTGACTCTCTCGACTTATTAACCGTCCCTGTTCTCTGTCCAGGAGTTTCAAGTAGTTTCTGGTGTTTGTAGGATATGTGTTGGGGCCGTGCGTAGCGCTGACCCTAGGGGTGGGCTATGATGCGGTAGAGCTACGAGGCACGGTGTACCGAGATGCCCGTTTGGTGCCTCGGGAACCCTGCTCTCATCGTTTGGGGTCGTGAGTGAAACCCCGGCCGGATCTCCTTGCAGATGGAACCCGAATAGGCGATAAACCTGGACTAAAGACTTGTGTGGTTAGTCAGGTCATGGACGACTCCCTAGCCAGGCTTCTGCTTGAAGGTTGCTGAGATACATGACGTGTACATGGTGGTAAGTGGCGGGAGCATGTGTGAATAAGTACACCCCCGCAGGGTTAACATCATCTATTCGAATAGCCGCGTCCGCCGAAAAGGACTACTTAGTTGCATATACAGTTCATAGACAAGTGAAAGTGGAGACTCTAAAATGCGCAAGATAAGCGTGAGTGCTATGGATGGCGTTCTCGTAGGGAGAGGGGAGCGGATCCATAGTTGTGTATTGATTGGTGAATATGTGGACTTGTGTGCGCCACCTCAAAAGAGTTACTTGCAGACGTAGTTCAGGATAGCCACTGAGTCAAAGCTGGCTTGCTGAAGTTAAACCGCACCATCCCTTTGTTGATACTGATGCATATGTAGCTAGTTCTGATGTAAGTCTTGCTGGGTACATCACGTTTGCTTAATTTATGTTTTTGCAGAGAGACTTCAGTCTCACTAGTAGTTCCGCGTGGACTTCGACGTTTAGCTTGTTACCTCATCTACGATCTTCTGCCCTCAGCAGGGTCTTGTAGATAGTCAGGCTTCTCAGCCTGTTTCATTTGTAGTTGTCTCTACTCAGAAAAGTTAAGCTTCTGCATGCGCTTATTGCTTGTATGACTTGAATGCTGGGTCATCAGACCCATGTTTGTAATATCTGGCTCCTCGAAGCCTAATGAATAAATACTTTGATTCGTAGAGTTTTGTTGTGATGCCATGTTGTATTTGCACATATCGAGCATATTGTGTGTATGTTATGTAAATGCTTGGTATGTGTGGGATCCGACAACCTAGTTGTTTATTCTTGGTAGCCTCTCTTACCGGGAAATGTCTCCTAGTGCTTGCACTGAGCAATGGTAGCTTGCTACTGCTCCAGAACACTTAGGCTGGCTGGCATGTGTCCTTCTTCGTTCCTGTGTCTGTCCCTTCGGGGAAATGTCACACGTTGTTCCTTTAAGTCCTTGTAGCTTGCTACGACTTGGGTTCATACGTTGTTGATCGACACATTCATTGCTGGGTCATGTATGCCTGTCCCTGTAAGTTAGCGCCACCTTGGGTTTACGACTAGTCATGTCGGCCCGGGTTCTTTGTCATATAGATGCTAGTGGCACTATCATATACGTGAGCCAAAAGGCGCAAACAGTCCCGGGCCACGTAAGGTGGCACCCGTGGGAATACCGTGCGTGAGGCCACGAAGTGATATGATGTGTTACATGCTAGATTGGTGTGACCTAGGATCGGTGTCCTGGCAGCTTTTGGTCTCAGAGCCTGACTGCCTGTAGGATTACCAAGCCAAACTGGTGGAAGTTGAGTCTAGAAATTCTTTAGTTATATAAGGAAATTGATTGTGGAAGGGAACGTAAGGCTCTTTTTACTCCTTTACCTTATGCCCTTCTGATCCTAGTCATCATATCTTTCCTACGGTGTTTAAGGAACTAGGCTTTCTCTTCTTTTTATCAGGATCACATGTTACTAATCCATAGACTTATAAGATTGATGGATTCAAGCCTCAGTTCAGTTCCTACTACTTCCATGTGATAACAGTTGGTCTCGGAACCTTGATATTGTGATGTTGAGTGGTTATGCCACCATTTTTCAGGATGTCTCAAATCTTTTTGAGCATTTACATCCGTTATACTGTCCGAGTCATCCCAGGTTTCGAAATAGTCTGATGCATTTGCAACTCCCTTCTTTCCGTTCCCGATGTTTCTTTGGGCTAGTTTAACCACACTAATCGGTGAGTTGAGGTACTCTGTTGCCTTGACATATATGATGGAGCTATTATTATGACCCTAGGTGTCTTAGGGGATCACCTAGTAATCTAGCCTTGTTATGTGTTCCAAGTGTGATGATTCTGGCCGTCATTCTTGAAAGCATCCGGTGATGCAATTTAGTTAGTAAGCACTCTATTCCTGGGTTTTTGAACCCGAGATTCAATCTACTCATTCATGTTGGTAGTGTTTGCTAGTTCCTTTAGGATAAGTAACCTTTGTGATAGTCCTCAAGGTCCATGGTATATCATTCTTCCAATACCATTAACTACTTATGGCAGAAGTTCTTTTGAACAAAAAGATCACAACCCGAGTGCTCTTGATGAGTTCTCTGTTATATTTGTGACTCTTCCAATCCTACCTTTCTGCATGGGTTATCTGGAAGAAATATGTTGAATTTGTTCGACATACTAATCCATGCATCCACAACTCAGAAAAATATATGTTCCTTTGAGTTGTCCCTCTTTAGTTGTATCCTGACCTCCATTTATCAAGTGATAGTCAGGAATAGTTGTGCCTTCGTATTCATCGGTACCTATTATTTTTGTGGTCTATCAAGCCATTCTTTCCCAGAATGACTAGGAGAAACAAACTCCAGCACCTCATCCATTTCTTGGATTGGGTCAAAGTAGTTGTATTCTGCAGATCAAAATACCAATCCAGGTTTTGTTCTGTTCCACCCTAGAGTATTACCTTCTTTATGTCAGGAATATCATGGGAATTGTACAACCTCTTATGAATTCTTGATGCAGTGATACTTCTCTCCATCATTGTTCATTTCTCGGTCTCCGTGTTATTGTAACCGGAATACCGACAAGTGAATCATGTTGATTATTGAATACCGACAAGGGATTGATACTCCTAGCAACTGTGTTGTTTGGTAGTTAATGGGCAGTAGTCTCATTCTTGGTGTGTTGGTTATTGAATCACTATTCCAACATTAATCGTGCTACCTAGTCCTTATTTCTGGTGCAGCCTTTGATCAATGAGTTTGGATTGTATCAATCCCTCGCTCTTTTGATCATATCGTCTTGCCCTGAAGAGCAAGATTGTTCTCTAGTTTAGTAACATATCGGTGGCTCAGGATTTTCCGAGTATCTTCTCGGAGGTATCACCAGGTTGACCCCTGAACGTTATGTTGAGTTCGTGATCAAGTTGGTTTATCCCGCTAGACCACCCTTTCTCCAAGGTTCTGTGTTGGATACCCCTGAGCTATTTGGTTAAGCTTAAACAACAACTTGGAGAGTTGGAAGATAAAAGCTTGTCCAACTTAGTTCAATTGAAGGGATATCTTTTGTGTGTGTGTGTGTGTGTTCAAGAAAGATGATATCTTCCTCCGTTGATCCTTGTGGTCAGCTGTTGGATCTATTGTCTTACCCAATATTTTGATTTAAGTGTGGGCTATCATCAAATCAAAATCAAAACCAACGATTCTCGTAATGTTGCATTACTCGTGGATTATCCCTCGAGAATACACCATTATATATCTTTTGGTCTGACCAATACTATCACCTTGTTCACATAGTCATGGAATTCCGTCTTATGGAAATCCTCATAAATTGTTGTTGAGCCCATCGACAACATCCTTATCTTCTCCATGATTTTGTTGGACATTAAGCTAGTGTTGGAAACTTTGTAAACAATGCCTTCGTGTTCCATTCACAAGGGATATGTTCTATGAAAGAAGTGACTTCTTCTAATTCATGTCCATTCGAAGCAAGTTGTCGTCGTGAATTCAAGAAAGTTTGTTTTGCTCCCTCTGGAATCATCCCAAGTCAGTCAAGCATGTTCGAAGTATTATGTGGTTTGATAGACTGATCATCTCCATTCCATATGTATTCCCTAGCACATAAAGCCACTGATTGAATTGTTCAAGAAAAATGAATTTGTTGTGCTAATACTAGTTCATGCACAAGATTCCGTTATCCTCAATGGTGGTTCCCTACCAGAACTCGGTAGTGTTTTGTTCTAAGACTACTATGTGATTATGCTTGTCTGGGACAACGTGTTCACATGTGTGTAGCAGAACTAGCTCATATTTTGGTGCTTGCTACCATAGTTCATCTCCCGAGAATCTCGCAATGTCATCTCGTCGATTTGTGTTGCAACTTTTTCTTTTTCAGACATGCTGAGTCTGAAGCATCTTACCACCAACCAGATATGAAGCTTAGGAAGATATGATGGTTGGAATTCTCCCTGGATCTATGATGTAGTTTCCGGTAAAGTGGATGCACTTGGCTGGAAGATCTATTATTGCAGTATCTTGATGGAGCAATTTGACCATCTTCTCCATGAGGATTTCGTGCGACTTATTCTAGAAGTTGTTCCTTACGGATTCTTGTGCTCCCAGTTTCTTCGGTTATGCTATAACCATTTAAACAGTGGATTCACTCTCTACCATTGAGTTTTTCCCCAGTTACCAGAATCATTCCCAGCATTTTCATTTTGTTCCATCTTGCACCACCATTGTGCCAATTTCCCATGGGCTGCCCCTCTCAATAATTGTTGTTCAGGATCATCTTCAAAAGTGGTCCTACCATGGGTCCCATCTATTTTCCGATGATAAGCTAAAATCATCCATCGTGTTGTCTTCAACAAGGTGGTCCACATCATCCATTCTAGTCTGAGTATGCCTTCTCTTCGAACTCGTTGAAACAATCAATTGTGATTTTCCTTAGGCTGGTATAGAGAGTTTCAATGATCTTTGTATCTATAGTAATTCTTTTTTCCACTTAAGGGAATAATCCTATGAGTCACCTCCTCTAAGGTGCCCCGTTATGGAATCATGGCAATTATGTCATCGCTATCTTGAAACCATGCACCATCTTACTTAAACGTGGAATTTTGCCTACCCAATTGAACCTTGTCATCTACCTCTTTCCATTGCTCCTGATGTGTGTTTTATGCCTCAACTCAAGAGATGTTCTTACGTCTCACTCCATGAGTGGATCTTGAGTGCTCAATCTTTGAGGAGATCATTTTCTGTAGAGTTCCCTTCTGTCATCATCATGTTGGATGGACATCTCAAAAGAAAAGATGTCAAAGATCAATATGATGCAATAATCAAAATATTTGAGAAGGGAAGTTGGGTCATGAAGATTGTAATAGTTCGAGTCGCCTCTTCCTTTTACCCTACGCTTGAACCTCGGGACGAGATTCTTGTTTAGTGGGGGCGAGTTGTCACATCCCTAGCTTCTGGTACTGCCTAGTGTTTGCATCTTGCTTGCATCATGTTTAATTTCCATGGAAAACCTAAATGGGGATGGTCAAACCCTAGCATCAAAAGGAATTCAAATAGGTTCAACTAAAATATTTTTCAATGATTTCAAAATGCCTTTAAAAATGTTCATCATTTCTGGATCAAGGTGGAAGCATCTACCAAAAATGGTTCACATTTTTTAGGACATATTTGGACTTTGAATTAATTCAAACATATTTGAATTGGAGCTATTTAAATGCTATATATATTTTAGATGCTCCAAAAATGTTGGAAATTGTTAAGGGTCACTGGAATAATTCAGAAAGCACCCATAATTATTTCTAGGATTTTATGGAATGATTTAGTATTTTTTCTAAGTCAAAACAAAATTGCAAAATAGAAAACAGAAGATAATTAGGAAAATAAAACACACACACACACACACAGAGTTTCACCTGGGCTCACCTGGCGGCCTACCTAAGCTGGCCCAGCCCACTGGCTCTGCTAGTCATCCCCGTCCTCGTGCCAGGAGGACATGGGCATGTGGCGAGAGCGCGTGGCCACACTCCGGCCACCTCCACCCTGCCTGCTGATGTCACTTGAAGCTATGTCGGTATTTCCCCAAAGAGGAAGGGATGATGCAGCACATCAGCGGTAGGTATTTCCCTCAGATATGAAACCAAGGTTATGAAACTAGTAGGAGAACCAAGCAACACAATGTAAACAACCCCTGCACACAGATAACAAATCCTCGCAACCCGACGTGTTCAAGGGGTTGTCAATCCCTTCCGGGGTACGGCGCCTGAAGATAGGCAAACGAACGTGAGATAATTTTGTAGTAAATTAATAGATCAGACGCCAAATAAAATAAATAAGGGAAAATTGCAGCAAGGTATTTTTGTATTTTTGGTTTAATAGATCTAAAAATAAAAATGCAAAGGAAAAGTAGATCGCAAGCAAATATATGAGAAAGAAGACCCGGGGGCCGTAGGTTTCACTAGTGGCTTCTCTCGAGAAAGATAGCAAATGATGGGTAAACAAATTACTGTTGGGCAATCGATAGAACCTCAAATTATTATCACGATATCCAGGCAATGATCAATACATAGGCATCACGTCCAAGATTAGTAGACCGACTCCTGCGTGCATCTACTACTATTACTCCACACATCGACCGTTATCCAGCATGCATCTAGTGTATTAAGTTCATGAAAAAATGGAGTAATGCAATAAGAACGATGACATGATGTAGAAAAGATCCGTCTATCTATGGCGGTGATATAGATCTTGTCTTTTTATCCTTAGTAGCAATGATACATACGTGTCGGTTCCCTTTCTGTCACTGGGATCAAGCACCGTATGATCGAACCCACTACCAGGCACCTCTTCCTATTGCAAGATAAATAGATCAAGTTGGCCAAACAAAACCCAAATATCGGAGAAGAAATACGAGGCTATAAGAGATCATGCATATAAGAGATCAAAGAAACTCCAATAACTTTCATGGATATAAAAAGATATGACTGGTCATAAACTCAAAGTTCATCAGATCCCGACAAACACACCGCAAAAAGAGTTACATCGTATGGATCTCCAAGAGACCATTGTATTGAGAATTCAGCGAGAGAGAGAAAGCCATCTAGCTACTAACTACGGACCCGAAGCTCTACAAAGAACTACTCACGCATCATCGGAGAGGCACCAATGGAGGTGGTGAACCCCATCCGAGATGGTGTCTAGATTGGATCTGGTGGTTCTGGACTCTGCGGCGGCTGGATGAATATTCCGTCGACCATCTTAGGGTTTTTGGAATATTGGGGTATTTATTGAGCAAAGAGGCGGTCCGCGGGGCACCCGAGGTGGGCACAACCCACCAGGGCGCGCCTGGGCCTCCTGGCGCGCCCTGGTGGGTTGTCCCCTCCTCGGGACTCCCCCCAGGTGCAACCAGGGCCCAACTTCTTCCTTCTGGTCCATAAAAAATCTCTGTAAAGTTTCGTGGCATTTGGACTCCGTTTAATAAGGATTTTCTGCGATGTAAAAAACATGGAAAAAACAGCAACTGGCACTTGGCACTATGTCAATAGGTTAGTACCAAAAATGATATAAAATGACTATAAAATGGTTATAATACATCCAAGATTGCTAATAACACAACATGGAACAATCAAAAAGTATAGATACGTTGCAGACATATCACCTGCTTCACTACCCGACGGCCTAGACGGCCTTGGAGACGCCACGCACACCCCTGGCCTCTCTCTCACTCTCTCTCATGCCTCCCCCCTCTCTGCTCTCTCTCTCTCTCTCGACCGGACCTGGACGCACCCGAGGCCGCCGACAAGCACAACCGTGTCCACAGCCGTCCCCGCGCCTCTCTGTGCTGTCCCTGCCATCCGCCTCGACGCCATGAAGCTTCCCCCTCAACAAGCGCAAGCCCGGACACCGTGCACCGTAGACTACACCGTCATCCTCATCCTCTGCATCTGACGACCGCCGCCGTCGATTTGCAGTCTCCGCCACCTCCCCAATCCAGCTGAGCTCCACCTCGACCCCATGATGAGCTCCACCGTTTTCCCCCTGCACCCTGAACTCGTCCTCGTCCCCTAGCCGCGCTAGCCACCGGAGCCGAGAGCTCCTCGCCGCCGACCATGAAGCCGCCCAGGCTAGAGCGAGCACCGCTTGTGTTTGAGCGCTCCATCGCGCTCAGCACATTGCCAGGAGCTCCAAGCACCCAGCCGCCCGTCTGGTAGTGCCCCATAGTGATCAACCCGTCGTTGGCCGAACTTCGGCCGCCGCCTCCGTAGTCGTGGCCATCGTTTCCGGCGACCCCGCGGCCTCCCGAGCAGCCAGCTAGATGCGGGCGTGTGCGGGCTATCTTCTGGTGGCCTTCACGCGTCCGCCCGCCGCCTGTAGCACAGCCCCAACAAACTTCCGTTGTAGTTTTGGTCGCCGCCGGCAGAACACCGGCGAGAGCCGACGTGGCGCGGTCATTAGCGCGAATCCCACCTATTTAGCCACCTTACTGCCACTAACAGCGGGTCCCACCGCCAGTCAAACCCAGTCAACACTAGATTTGACCTGGTATGTCCAGTGAGTCACTGACCAGTGGAGCCCACTAGTCAGGTTTGACCTAGACCGCCCGTGTTGGCTTGCTAACGTCACACCGTTGTCATGCTGATGCAGTAAAGGATTTTCTGGATTAAGACTAATTCAGGAAATTCCAGAAAATGACTTCAACTTCAAAAATTCATAGAAAATAATATGTAACTCCAATGGAAATAATTTATATATGAAAAATTATCTGAAAATACGAGGAATCTGTTTATGGCATTTTCATGCATGTTAGAACAACTTATGGCTACTGTCTAGGACAAATCAAATGTTTGGCATTTAAATAAATACATATGGAGTTTGAATTTGAACCCTTGGTTCAAACCGACTTCATTTAATCTGGTTTCTAGTTGCATTAGCTCAAATCACAGCATATTGCTATGTCATGATCATGCATCATATTATTGCATTGCATTGATTGTATTCCCTCTTGTTTGTCGGTGCTTGTTCCCTCTCGGTAGATATGGTTCTGACGATAAGATCGATGACATCGATGAAGAGCTATACTATCTTCAGAAGTGCCAGGCAAGCAAAACCCCCTTGTTCATTCTGATACAATCTGACTCTCTCGCTCCTGCTCTCTCTTACTGCATTAGGACAACAACGATTCAATTGTTACATGTTGCTGTTGTTGAACCCCTTTCCTCTACATGACCTGTCTTTGCCACAGTAAATAGATGAAACCCACTAGCATGAGTAGGAGTTGTTTGAGCCCTGATGTGCCTACTCATTCATGCTTGTTTGGCATGCCTGCTACTGCTTAGAGTTGAGTCAGGTCTGATTCATCGGGGATGAATTGGAGGTCTGTGAACATGTCCTACTGTTGAGAGCTAAGTGTGTGGACACGATTTGGTAAAGGTATCGATGAGAGGCCATGT